>NC_081524.1:4180522-4290826 GCF_030273125.1 Centropristis striata | reverse complement strand
CATCCTTCTTTCATCCTTCCTTCATCCATCCTCCATCTATCCTCCATCTATCCTTCATCCATCCTTCATCTATCCTTCATCCATCCTTCATCTATCCTTCATCTATCCTTCATCCATCCTTCATCTATCCTTCATCCATCCTTCATCCATCCTTCATCTATCCTTCATCCATCCTTCATCTATCCTTCATCTATCCTTCATCCATCCTTCATCTATCCTTCAGCCATCCTTCATCTATCCTTCATCTATCCTTCATCCATCCTTCATCTATCCTTCATCCATCCTTCATCTATCCTTCATACATCCTTCATCTATCCTTCATCCATCCTTCATCTATCCTTCATCTATCCTTCATCCATCCTTCATCCATCCTTCATCTATCCTTCATCCATCCTTCATCTATCCTTCATCCATCCTTCATCTATCCTTCATCTATCCTTCATCCATCCTTCATCTATCCTTCATCCATCCTTCATCTATCCTTCATCTATCCTTCATCCATCCTTCATCTATCCTTCATACATCCTTCATCTATGCTTCATCTATCCTTCATCTATCCTTCATCCATCCTTCATCCATCCTTCATCTATCCTTCATCTATCCTTCATCCATCCTTCATCTATCCTTCACCCAACCTTCATCTATCCTTCATCTATCCTTCATCCATCCTTCATCTATCCTTCATCTATCCTTCATCCATCCTTCATCTATCCTTCATCTATCCTTCATACATCCTTCATCTATCCTTCATCCATCCTTCATACATCCTTCATCTATCCTTCATCCATCCTTCATCCATCCTTCATCTATCCTTCATCTATCCTTCATCCATCCTTCATCTATCCTTCATCCATCCTTCATCCATCCTTCATCTATCCTTCATCCATCCTTCATCTATCCTTCATCCATCCTTCATCTATCCTTCATCCATCCTTCATCTATCCTTCATACATCCTTCATCTATCCTTCATCCATCCTTCATACATCCTTCATCTATCCTTCATCCATCCTTCATCCATCCTTCATCTATCCTTCATCTATCCTTCATCCATCCTTCATCTATCCTTCATCCATCCTTCATCCATCCTTCATCTATCCTTCATCCATCCTTCATCCATCCTTCATCTATCCTTCATCCATCCTTCATCTATCCTTCATACATCCTTCATCTATCCTTCATCCATCCTTCATACATCCTTCATCTATCCTTCATCCATCCTTCATCTATCCTTCATCCATCCTTCATCTATCCTTCATCCATCCTTCATCCATCCTTCATCTATCCTTCATCCATCCTTCATCCATCCTTCATCTATCCATCCTTCATCTATCCATCTTCATCCATCCTTCATCTTCCTTATCCATCCTTCATCTATCCTTCATCTATCCTTCATACATCCTTCATCTATCCTTCATCCATCCTTCATACATCCTTCATCTATCCTTCATCCATCCTTCATCCATCCTTCATCTATCCTTCATCTATCCTTCATCCATCCTTCATCTATCCTTCATCATCCTTAATCCATCCTTCTATCCTTCATCCTTCATCCATCCTTCATCTATCCTTCATCCATCCTTCATCTATCCTTCATACATCCTGTCATCTATCCTTCATCATCCTTCATACATCCTTCATCTATCCTTCCATCCTTCATCATCCATCCTTCATCAATCCTTCATCCATCCTTCATCCATCCTTCATCTATCCTTCATCCATCCTTCATCCATCCTTCATCTATCCTTCATCCATCCTTCATCTATCCATCCTTCATCCATCCTTCATCTATCCTTCATCCATCCTTCATCTTCCTTCATCCATCCTTCATCCATCTCTTCATCCTTCCTTCATCCATCCTCATCTATCCTCATCTATCCTTCATCCATCCTTCATCTATCCTTCATCCATCCTCTATCCTTCATCCTTCATCCATCCTTCATCCATCCTTCATCTATCCTTCATCCATCCTTCATATCCTTCATCCATCCTTCATCTATCCTTCATCTATCCTTCATCCATCCTTCATCTATCCTTCATCCATCCTTCATCTATCCTTCATCTATCCTTCATCTATCCTTCATCCATCCTTCATCTATCCTTCATACATCCTTCATCTATCCTTCATCCATCCTTCATCTATCCTTCATCTCATCCTTCATCTATCCTTCATCCATCCTTCATCCATCCTTCATCTATCCTTCATCTATCCTTCATCCATCCTTCATCTATCCTTCATACATCCTTCATCTATCCTTCATCTATCCTTCATCTATCCTTCATCCATCCTTCATCTATCCTTCATCTATCCTTCATCATCCTTCATCTATCCTTCATCCATCCTTCATCTATCCTTCATCTATCCTTCATCAATCCTTCATCATCCTTCATCTATCCTTCATCTATCCTTCATCCATCCTTCATCTATCCTTCATCTATCCTTCATACATCCTTCATCTATCCTTCATCCATCCTTCATCTATCCTTCATCTATCCTTCATCTATCCTTCATCCATCCTTCATCTATCCTTCATCTATCCTTCATCCATCCTTCATCTATCCTTCATCTATCCTTCATCTATCCTTCATCTATCCTTCATCCATCCTTCATCTATCCTTCATCTATCCTTCATCTATCCTTCATCTATCCTTCATCATCCTTCATCCATCCTTCATCTATCCTTCATCTATCCTTCATCCATCCTTCATCTATCCTTCATCCATCCTTCATCTATCCTTCATCTATCCTTCATCCTTCACCCAACCTTCATCTATCCTTCATCTATCCTTCATCCATCCTTCATCTATCCTTCATCTATCCTTCATCCATCCTTCATCTATCCTTCATACATCCTTCATCTATCCTTCATCTATCCTTCATCCATCCTTCATCTATCCTTCATCTATCCTTCATCCATCCTTCATCCATCCTTCATCTATCCTTCATCTATCCTTCATCCATCCTTCATCTATCCTTCATACATCCTTCATCTATCCTTCATCTATCCTTCATCTATCCTTCATCCATCCTTCATCTATCCTTCATCTATCCTTCATACATCCTTCATCTATCCTTCATCTATCCTTCATCTATCCTTCATCATCCTTCATCTATCCTTCATCTATCCTTCATACATCCTTCATCAATCCTTCATCCATCCTTCATCTATCCTTCATACATCCTTCATCTATCCTTCATCCATCCTTCATCTATCCTTCATCCAGCCTTCATCTATCCTTCATCTATCCTTCATCTATCCTTCATCCATCCTTTATCTATCCTTCATCTATCCTTCATACATCCTTCATCTATCCTTCATCTATCCTTCATCTATCCTTCATCCATCCTTCATCTATCCTTCATCTATCCTTCATACATCCTTCATCTATCCTTCATCCATCCTTCATCTGTCCATCCTTCATCCATCCTTCATCTATCCTTCATCTATCCTTCATCCATCCTTCATCCATCCTTCTATCATCCTTCCTTCATCCATCCTCCATCTATCCTTCATCTATCCTTCATCCATCCTTCATCTATCCTTCATCCATCCTTCATCTTTCCTTCATCTATCCTTCATACATCCTTCATCTATCCTTCATCCATCCTTCATCTATCCTTCATCTATCCTTCATCTATCCTTCATCCATCCTTCATACATCCTTCATACATCCTTCATCTATCCTTCATCCATCCTTCATCCATCCTTCATCTATCCTTCATCCATCCTTCATCCATCCTTCATCTATCCTTCATCTATCCTTCATCTATCCTTCATCCATCCTTCATACATCCTTCATACATCCTTCATCTATCCTTCATCCATCCTTCATCCATCCTTCATCTATCCTTCATCCATCCTTCATCCATCCTTCATCTATCCTTCATCCATCCTTCATCTATCCTTCATACATCCTTCATCTATCCTTCATCTATCCTTCATCCATCCTTCATCCATCCTTCATCTATCCTTCATCTATCCTTCATCCATCCTTCATCCATCCTTCATCCATTCTTCATCTATCCTTCATACATCCTTCATCTATCCTTCATCTATCCTTCATCCATCCTTCATCTATCCTTCATCTATCCTTCATCCATCCTTCATCTATCCTTCATACATCCTTCATCTATCCTTCATCTATCCTTCATCTATCCTTCATCTATCCTTCATCCATCCTTCATCTATCCTTCATCTATCCTTCATCCATCCTTCATCTATCCTTCATACATCCTTCATCTATCCTTCATCTATCCTTCATCTATCCTTCATCCATCCTTCATCCATCCTTCATCTATCCTTCATCTATCCTTCATCCATCCTTCATCTATCCTTCATACATCCTTCATCTATCCTTCATCTATCCTTCATCCATCCTTCATCTATCCTTCATCTATCCTTCATCTATCCTTCATACATCCTTCATCTATCCTTCATCTATCCTTCATCCATCCTTCATCTATCCTTCATCTATCCTTCATCTATCCTTCATACATCCTTCATCTATCCTTCATCCATCCTTCATCTATCCTTCATACATCCTTCATCTATCCTTCATCCATCCTTCATCTATCCTTCATCCATCCTTCATCTATCCTTCATCTATCCTTCATCTATCCTTCATCCATCCTTCATCTATCCTTCATACATCCTTCATCTATCCTTCATCCATCCTTCATCCATCCTTCCTTCATCTATCCTTCATCTATCCTTCATCCATCCTTCATCTATCCTTCATCCATCCTTCATCTATCCTTCATACATCCTTCATCTATCCTTCATCTATCCTTCATCCATCCTTCATCTATCCTTCATCTATCCTTCATCCATCCTTCATCTATCCTTCATCCATCCTTCATCTATCCTTCATCCATCCTTCATCTATCCTTCATCTATCCTTCATCCATCCTTCATCTATCCTTCATACATCCTTCATCTATCCTTCATCTATCCTTCATCTATCCTTCATCCATCCTTCATCCATCCTTCATCTATCCTTCATCTATCCTTCATCCATCCTTCATCTATCCTTCATACATCCTTCATCTATCCTTCATCTATCCTTCATCCATCCTTCATCTATCCTTCATCTATCCTTCATCTATCCTTCATACATCCTTCATCTATCCTTCATCTATCCTTCATCCATCCTTCATCTATCCTTCATCTATCCTTCATCTATCCTTCATACATCCTTCATCTATCCTTCATCCATCCTTCATCTATCCTTCATACATCCTTCATCTATCCTTCATCCATCCTTCATCTATCCTTCATCCATCCTTCATCTATCCTTCATCTATCCTTCATCTATCCTTCATCCATCCTTCATCTATCCTTCATCTATCCTTCATACATCCTTCATCTATCCTTCATCCATCCTTCCTTCATCTATCCTTTATTTATCCTTCATCCATCCTTCATCTATCTATCCTTCATCTATCCTTCATCATCCTTCACTCATTTTTAAAATGAGTAAAAAAAAATACAATCCACGTTTACATTGCAACCCTATGGTATATAACACATTTTACGTAATTTGTCAAAACTTTAGAAAAAAAAGGTTGTATTTAGAATATATCCTGCTCAATTTTGACGAAAATATGTAAAATAAAAAAATAATTGTGTTTTTCTTGTGTTTTTTTTATTTTTCTTGGTGTGTTTTTGTGTGTTTCTTGTGTGTTTTTTGTAAATGAAAAAACTTTTTTTAAAAACTTGTATTTTTTGTGAAAACAAAATTGTGCTTTTTGTGTGTTTATTTTAGTTTTTTGTAATTTCGTGTGTGTTTTTGTTTTTTATGTGTGTATTTTGTGTGTGTGTGTGTTTTTTGTATTTTGTGTGTGTGTGTGTGTGTGTGTGTGTGTGTGTGTGTGCATGTGCGTGATTGTGTGTGTGTTTTGGGGGGGTTTTGTGTGTTTTTTGTATTTTGTGTGCATGTTTTTGTGTGTTTTTTTTGTGTTCAAAATGTGGATCCAGTAAGTCAAATTGACAAAATAATAATCTGGTGAGTTGCATATACAGGCAGAATGAAAAAGAGTCATATTAGCCCCAGACTCCATAGAGTTAATACACTAACATGTAAAAAAAAAAAAAAAAAAAAGACATCAGATAAATGTTACTGTAGCTGTTCAAACTAAAAGCTCTTCTTCCTTTTCCAGTCCATGGCATAAAGATTAGACAAGCAGAAAACATGAGAAAAGCAACATGAAAGTTATAGATTTCCCCACATGCTGGAAGAATCTGGGAGGAGAAATGATTAATATTTAATTGCCTGTTTTCATTTACAGAACCACAGTATATCTGTATTTTTAATATATTTATTTATTGTTCATCTTTTGCCTCGAGCTTTCTCTCATATGTATTATTTAAAGCTGCACGGATCAATACTTCTGCATCAACAATGGATCAAATTGCCGTGTGTTTTATGAAAAGAGGAGCTTGTCGTAACCAAACCTGCAGAAACAGTTATCGCTCCACTCAGCAGCTCCTCATCTCTGTTTTACTGTCTTTTAGCTCCTTGTTCTGTTTTTTACGGTCTGCACCTTCACTGTTTTGTTTCAGAGTCAAAGATCTTTTTTTCCAGCTGCAACAGCTGTTCAAAGTAACATTCACCAGGGACATTTTTACTTTTACTAATTTAAGTACATTTTCTTCCTTACATGCTCTGACTAAAGCAAACTTTTCAATGCATGACTTTTACTCGTAATGGAGTTTATATACATATATATATGTATATATATATATATATATATATATATATATATATATATATATATATATATATATATATATATACTTTTCAATGCATGACTTTTACTCGTAATGGAGTATATATATATATATATATATATACTTTTCAATGCATATATATATATATATATATATATATATATATATATAATTTATGCAGCGTTTTTAAAGTATTTTCTTGTCAATTATATGGCAGAACAGCGTTTCTTTTGATGGATTTTTTTACAGTAAAATATAAATATAAAATGTCAATCTTAAATGTGAAATCAACAGTGCCAATATCCTTTCACTGTAATATTAGAAAAATTTGCACCACATATTATTATTTGCACCACAGCTGCCGTTTTTTTTACTGTAAATTTTACTGTATTTTTTACAGTGTACAGCCGAGCCAAACCTGTGTGTGAGTTTGTTCAGCAGCGAACACAATTGAGATTTTGCATGTTTACCAATTAATTTCTCTGAAGCAAATGAGTAATGAGAAGAATAGGTGATGCATTTTTAAAACACTTGCTGTTTTAAAGCAGGGGACAGCAACATTGTGCTCCTCTCCTTTATTTATTTATTATTTAATTTTTAGTTTGGTCAGAACACTGAATTAATGTTTCTTCTCCACTCAGAGATTGAAAAAGTAATTCCGCTGCTCCCTCGTCTCTATTTATTTGAGAAGTAAATGAATTTTCCGTGCAGGCCGCCGTGCTCTCTCTTATCTAACAGATGTTGGAGCGTGTGCGTTGCATGCTGGGTAATTAACCCTGGATTTCGTTGGACTAAATTTGGATGCTCCACATTCAGCTCTGTTGAGGGATCTAACACGCAACACTGAGGTGCTTCCTTTTCTATTTCTGATATCCGCCAGTGATGCCAGGAGCGTTCACATTCTTTACCCTTTTTATTGACTCTATGGAGTCTATGGGGATATTTTTGGGGTTTTGACTCTTTTTTCATTCTGCCTGTATATGCAACTTAAATAATAATCACCATGCCGTGCTGGTATATGTCATTTTGACTTACTGGATCAACATTTTGAAACAAAAAAAACACGCCAAAAAAAAAATATATATAGAAAACACATTAAAAAAAACGCACACAAAATTACAAAAAAACACAAATAAAAAAATATACAAAAAACAAATAAATAAAAAAAAAACCCCACACAGAAACCCACATAAAAACACACAAAGACACACCAAAAAAAAACACAAAAACACACAGAACACACACATAAAAACCACAAAAACACGCACAAAAAACACAAAAAAATTACAAAATTACAAAAAACACGGATAAAATTACAAAAAACACATCCACACCCACATAAAAACACACAAAGACACACTAAAAAAAACACAGAAACACACAGAACACACACATAAAACCCACACAAACACGCACAAAAATTACAAAAAAAACACAAATAAAAAATATACAAAAAACAATTTTTTTTTAACAAAAAAACCCCCACACAGAAACCCACACAAAGACACACCAAAAAAACAAAAAAACATACAGAACACACATATAATAACCACAAAAACACACACAAAAACACAAAAAAATTACAAAATTACAAAAAACACAAAAAAATTACAAAATTACAAAAAACACGGATAAAATTACAAAAAACACGGATAAAATTACAAAAAACACGGATAAAATTACAAAAAACACATCCACACCCATATAAAAACACACAAAGACACACCAAAAAAACACAGAAACACACACATAAAACCCACAAAAACACGCACAAAAATTACAAAAAAACACAAATAAAAAATATCCAAAAAAACATTTTTTTTTTACAAAAAAAACCCTACACAGAAACCCACACAAAAACACACAAAGACACACCAAAAAAAACACAAAAACACACAGAACACACACATAAAAAACACAAAAACACGCACAAAAAACAAAAAAAAATTACAAAATTACAAAAAACACATCCACACCCACATAAAAACACACAAAGACACACCAAAAAACCAAGAAACACACAGAACACACACATAAAAACCACAAAAACACGCACAAAAAACACACAAAGACACACCAAAAAAAAACAGAAACATACAGAACACACACATAAAACCCACAAAAACACGCACAAAAATTACAAAAAAACACAAATAAAAAATATACAAAAAACTATTTTTTTTACAAAATACCCCACGCAGAAACCCACATAAAAACACACAAAGACACACCATATACCGTATATTTTGTTACAAACACAGTATAGTAATGGGTTCTTTTTTAAACTGTAAAAAAAAACACTTTTTCCACAGTAAAATCTACAGACATTTTTTACAGTGTAATAAGCCGGATTGTGCAAATATTGTAGACATTAACCCACATCAACTGCTGGCCAAGAGAGCTAAAGTTCCTCATAAAAAAACTCAAATATGTGGATTTGAAATCTGCGTGTCATGGATATAAGATATGTTTTCTGTTGTTTTTTGCAAAGCCACAGCTGGGTGGATAACCTGCTCTATAAAAGCTTTGTTTGGTCTCTGGAGAGCTGAAGGTTTCTATCTCAGCAGACTCTATTCTCTTCCTTACTCTACTCCTTCCTCACTACCTGGAGCACGGTTGTAAACAGTTACATGAAAGTGCTGTTCTCTAACGAGGAGTTTTCCTGCACAGCTGGTAAATTGTGAGTAAAAGAATCTTTTGGCTGGATGCCCGTTAAGCTCCCCGCTAATTGTCAGGGAGGAGGGTTACCTTGCCTGTAAAACCTCTGATTGGTGATTTTAACCAGTGTCAACTCTTCTACTAAATAATAGATTTTTCAGCCTCTGTAGCAGATAGAAATGAAATTCAAAAAGTATTTGAGAGCTTATAGCTGTTATATCTGAGCTCCCTCCGCTATAGTCGTCTTCAGCCATGATTTCAGTTCTGGAAAAGTCCCATGATGCATTGCAACACTCCCAGATGTATTCCCATTTTGTGCCCTTTTTTAGTCATTTTGTGCCCTTCTTTAGTCATTTTGTGTCTTTTTTGGTCGTTTTGTGTCTTTTTTAGTCATTTTGTGTCTTTTTTTAGTCATTTTGTGTCTATTTTGGTCATTTTGTGTCTTTTTTTTGTCATTTTGTGTCTGTTTTGGCCATTTAGCGTCTTTTTTTAGTCATTTTGTGTCTTTTTGTGTCTTTTTTTTGTAATTTTGTGTATTTTTTTGTAATTTTGTGTCTTTTTTAGTCATTTCGTGTCTTTTTTTAGTCATTTTGTGTCTATTTTGGTCATTTTGTGTCTTTTTTTAGTCATTTTGTGTCTGTTTTGGCCATTTAGTGTCTTTTTTAAATCATTTTGTCTTTTTTTTTTAAGTCATTTTGTGCCCTTTTTGTAGTAATTTTGTGTCTTTTTTTTGGTCATTTTGTGTCTTTTTGGGTCATTTTGTGTCTTTTTTTTAGTATTTTTGTTTCTTTTTGTGGTCATTTTTTTTCTTTTTTAGGTCATTTTGTCTTTTTTTAGCCATTTTGTGTCTTTTTTTGGTGATGATTTCAAAGTTCCAATAGTCGTCTTCCGCCATGATTTCAGTTCTGGAAAAGTTGTAAACAGTTACATGAAAGTGCTGTTCTCTAACGAGGAGTTTTCCTGCACGGCTGTTAAATTGTGAGTAAAAAAATCTTTTGGCTGGATGCCCGTTAAGCTCCCCGCTAATTGTCAGGGAGGAGGGTTACCTTGGAAAAAAAAAAAAAAAAAACTCTTTAACTCTCACATCACATTAAGTCTAACCAACACAGAGAAGTGGAGAGAGAATGAAATAGACAGAAGAAGAAAAAAGAAAACTTAAGACGGGATCCTATGGGAAGATCCGTGCCCATTCATCTTTAATGTATCTCAACTTGTGCTCCGAGGCTCCGAGGACTGACAATGGAGAACAGACAGAACGAAAGAAGAATGGGAAAGGGAAAGATAGAATTTGGAAGGAGAAAAGAGAGGACGAGGGGGCAGCTTACTGGGGAATAGGAGTATACTGTGAATGATTGATGAGCAGACAGGGCTGTTGGGTGCGTTCGCCAAGCAATAAAAATGGACTAATCCATCCTTTTCACTCCCTGAGGATCATAGCACCACAGCCATCACTGAGCTAGTGGGCTTTTTTTTTTTTTTTTTGGAACTTTCCAGTCTGTTCACTGACCAGTTTTTAAGGAGCAAAAACAGAGAAAAGGAGTTTGTGCCAAATGGTATCCGGCCCACTGGAGTCTCTCCATCACTTCCCTTTTCCAATCTCTGCTTTTCTTTTTCATTGGAGTATATTTTGTGCCACAAATGGTACAATTCATGATACATGTGATATACAGTGTGAACAGGAGTGGAGCCAGAACAGTGCCTTGTGGAACCTCTGTGCTGCTCATTAATGTCCCAGAAACACAGTTGCCCAACCTGACATACTGTGGTCTTTCATTAATATAATATAATAGTAAATAATAATATATAATAGTTAAAGTCCTGCATTCAAAATGACGCCTGTATATGCAACTTAAATAATTATCACCATGCCGTGCTGGTATATGTCATTTTGACTTACTGGATCAACATTTTGAAACAAAAAAAACACGCAAAAAAATAATAATATAGAAAACACGTAAAAAAAAACATTTTTTTTTTAAATGCACACAAAATTACAAAAAAACACAAATAAAAAATATACAAAAAACAAATAAGAAACAAAAAAACACACACAGAAACCAACATAAAAACACACAAAGACACACCAAAAAAAAACACAAAAACACACAGAACACACATAAAAACCACAAAAACACGCACAAAAAACACAAAAAACACAAAAAAATTACAAAATTACAAAATTACAAAAACACATCCACACCCACATAAAAACACACAAAGACACACCAAAAAAACACAGAAACACACAGAACACACACATAAAACCCACAAAAACATGCACAAAAATGAATGCTTTTCTTTTCATTGTAGTATATTTTGTGCCACAAATGGTACAATTCATGATACATGTGATATACAGTGTGAACAGGAGTGGAGCCAGAACAGTGCCTTGTGGAACCCCTGTGTTGCTCATTAATGTCCCAGAAACACAGTTCCCCAACCTGACATACTGTGGTCTTTCATTAATATAATATAATAGTAAATAATGATATATAATAGTTAAAGTCCTGCATTCAAAATGACTCTTCAGTAAAAGTATATGTATTAGTAGAATACACTTAAAATGTCAAAAAAATAAAGTAATGCACAATTGCTCTTTAATCGGTGTTATACATGATAAATAGCATATCATATATTATTATTGACTGATGTACCTGGTATAATGGAGTTCATGTTAACCACTTAATATACTGTCTCATACTTTTATTTATAACAACACACCAAGAAACAATTCACTAAGATCAGAGTTTTGTCTTAATTCACCAGTTTCTACTGTTTTTACGTGACTACATAACCATTATCAGCGATTATCATTCCCATAATATATGGACAGGTATAGGGCTTGCTCCACCTACTAGTAGGTCCAGTAGGTTGTTATCAGCACATTAAATGGTTGCTAAAAAATAAGTAAAGTTACTTAACAGGTCACAGTTCCCCAACCTGATATACTGTTGTCTGTCATTAATATAATATAATAGTAAATAATAATATATAATAGTTAAAGTCTAATACCTGCATTCAAAATGATTCTTCAGTAAAAGTATATGTATTAGTAGAATATACACTACTGGTCAAAAGTTTTAGAACACACCAACTTTTCCAGAATTTAATTGAAAATTATGTAGTTTAATGTCTCAGTGTACTCTGAAATTAATGCACATTTGCAACATTTAAAATTCGTTATTGAGCATGATAGTGTTTTGAAAGTTAAAAAAAAGATTCAAAATCACATTTTATGTTGGACTAAAGGACTAAAAAAAGACTGGGGTTGGGATGTCGGCCTGAATAAGGTTAAAAAGTAAATTTAGTAGTGTATCTGTGCCCATGCGTTGCGTATGGGCTACAACCGAGGGCTTAACCCATAAGAACCCAGACCCAGTTATCCTTAAAGGATGTGTTCTATAAGTGGACCACATAGAACACATTTCTGATGTTTTAAAAAAAAAATTCTACCCCTAAATGTCAAAGATCTGTGATGTGACATAAACCTTACAATGGGCGTTTATGGTATTTATTCATTTTACACATCATTCATGTGTCTTTTTTTTAGTCATTTTGTGTCTTTTGTAGAATAGAATAGAATAGAATTCTTTATTGTCATTGCACAAAAATACAACGAAATTGGATGGCAGTCCTCTTGGTGCTTATAAATTAAAAATGAATAAATAAAAGCAAATAGAGTTCTAACACATTGTGTCATTTTTTTGTAATTTTTTTGTCTTTTTTTGTCTTTTTTAGTCATTTTGTTTCTTTTTTTGGTCATTTTGTGTCTTTTTTTTGTCATGTTGTGTCATTTTGGTGGTCATTTTGTGTCTTTTTTAGTCATTTTGTGTCTTTTTTAGTCATTTTGTGTCTTTTTTTAGTCATTTTGTGTCTTTTTTTAGTCATTTTGTGTCTTTTTGTGTCTTTTTTGTCATTTTGTGTCTTTTTTAGTCATGTGTGTAATTTTGTGTCTTTTTTGGTAATTTTGTGTCTTTTTTGTGTGTCATTTTGTGTCTTGGGCTACATTGGGCATGGGACACCTTTCATTCAGCAGCCTCGAATTGACAACGTTCTCCTCAGCTGTACCTATAGGCAGTCTATTTTTTGATGAGTGATAATAAAAAAAACTAAAAGGAACTTGGTCTTCAATCCATGTTTCTCACTCAGGGAGGTAGTAAATCTACACCACACATCCTTCCCCCTGCTATCCGTCTGTCCTTTTGTCTTTCTGTACCTGCCCATCTGACTGTTGCCTTGTTAATTTGTCTGGATCAATCTGTTCTCCCCCCAAAATGTCCACACTCATCTCCTGTGTCATTTCCCCCTTGACCACCCACTCTCACCAGTGTAATTTTCCCTCCAAACTCACCTTCATTCATGCTGCATCCTGATTACCCTTTTCTCCCTCTTGTTACTATTTTTCCCACCAGCTGCCGGTGCTTTTTTTGCTAAACTCAGAGTGACCCCTGTTGGCGGAGAGTATAGCTACAGGCAGTAATGGCACATCTTTCTCTTCTCTGGGGGACATCAAGCGTGAAATCAGCCTGGCATTGGCTACACTGTGACAGCAGACCCTCTGTCTCGGGGCCATATTTGGCCCCTGCTCTCCCTCCTCACTGGGGAAGTAGCACCCGTCAGCAGGTGGGGTTAGTCGCCTTGCTTCATAGGACTCCACAGTGTTTCCTCCTTATCTTTTTATAGCAACTGTATACAGCTGAACGATTCATTAAGAGGCTCTACTGTAAATCTTGTAGCTGGCAATCAATGTCTCTTTGCCTCCTAGACCAGGGGTCTCAAACTCAAAATCAAAATGACCAAAAGAAGACACAAAATGACCAACAAAAGACAGAAAATTACTTTAAAAAGTCACAAAATTACTAAAGAAAGACACAAAATGACAGAAAACCACTAGATTACTTAAAAAAGACACACATTTATTAGAAAAAGACAGAAAATGACCAAAAAGATACACAAAATGACCCCAAAATACACAAAATTACTAAAAAAAAGACACAAAATTACTTTAAAAAGACACAAAATGACCCGGAAAAAAAAGAAACAAAATGACCAAAAAAAAGACACAAAATGACAGAAAAAAACTAAATTACTTAAAAAAAGACCCAAAATGCCCAAAAAAGACATAAAATGACCCAAAAAATACACAGAATTACTAAAAAAGACACAAAATTATTAGAAAAAGACAGAAAATTACCCAAAAAATACACATAATTACTAAAAAAAATGTCAAAGCTGCACATTCCTCCTGCAGCAGTCTCTCCCAGCTGCAGTCACAGAGCCGGAGGGGAACACCTTAGCGTCCAGTCTGCAAATTGCTAACAGGCTAACAGTTAGCTCTGTAGCAGTACAGTGTGTATGTGCTAACAGGCTAACAGTTAGCTCTGTAGCAGTACAGTGTGTATGTGCTAACAGGCTAACAGTTAGCTCTGCAGCAGTACAGTGTGTATGTGCTGCTGCTGCAGGAGGTGTTCACTTAGCGATCTCTGTTTGTTTACAACAAGCACCGGACACTCTGTGTACAGTTAGTGATGCCGGTTTGTTTACAATCACTATGTTTATGATCAGTGGAGATGCTGTGCATAATTAGCCATGCTGCTTTGTTTATGATCAGCTGCTGACGTTGGCCACTCTTCCCCCTAAAGGAAACAAGGCTTTTTATCACCATTTTTACCTCTTTTTTTTTGTCCTTAAATTTTAATTTGGTGTAATTTATTGATTAAAAAAGTACCTTATGGAATAAAATGTTTAAATCCTAATAATAGTATAGCTTAAAATAGAACTTAAATAAATTATTGGCTGTAGAATGATTTAGTTTGTGCATGTTTCTCGTGTCTTACACTGTAGGTAATTTTACCTTTAAAGAAATGTGACTATCTATAAGTACGCCGTGTATGCAGGCGCTCATCTTTCTTCAAACAAATCCAAACAGATTACTCCACATTTGTTGTAGAAACAGCTGAGTGACTCATCCGTTCTGAGACACTTTGTGCTTCCTGAGAAGCAAAGTTGATATTATTGTATTTATCCTGCCGTTGCTCTTGGAAGTCAAAACACAGAGACGAGAATCATCTTAAATTTGCTAAAACGCTTAAGTTATGACACAGCCAGCTGAGACTTCCTTTTGAAATGTGGAGTGCAGTGTGCCGGGCTGTCTACAGTAAGTGAAGTGTAATTGGGCTTCAGTGTAGAAAAATGTCCTGAGTTTGACTTCAACTTTAATTTGCTGCAGAGTGAAAAGAATGAATAAGACGTATGCAGATGGGAATGTCAATATGAACTACGCTTTCTTTTCTCTTTCATCACTCACTAAAGGCATCGTGACATTGTGGATTTTTTTTTGTTAAGGGGATTTCAGCTCAAGGAGAGAAATAAATGTATGCTAGAAACAGGTGATGAGAGAGTTTGTACGGAGCTCCGATTGTGTTTGATGAAATCATGTACAAGAGTTGAAATGACTCAAGTTACACAATATATTACCCTCATGCAGGAAGCCATATTTAAACAGAATTCTTATTTTTGTTTGTATCCATGTTTTTTTTCTTATCGTATTAATACCCATTGATTCACTCATATTTTCTTATTATTGCTTTTCTGTTAGGTGAGAGAAACATTATCATTAACATTATCGGCCCCATACATACATTTATGTTAGAAGGAGCCTACTCCACCTATTATATGTGCAATAGGTTGTTATTACACCATTTAATGGCTGGTTACAATTTCATTAGGTTAAGGCACCAGAATTAGGTGGTCAAGTTAAGGAAAAAGAAACCATACAGTCAAAAAGGATCATGGTTTGGATTAAATATGTTAATTTACTATACGCATGCATGTCAGGACACTTTTCCATATCCAGAACTCCATATGTTCTATACAAAAAGCTACGATGAATATAGCTATAGTGTATTCAACTATGTAGGAAATCTATCTTTAAGTAATGGATATTAAACTTAAAGATGTAGAATGAAATTCTAAAAAGAATGATGGAGAATGTATAAAAGATGCTGATTTTGAAGCTTTGCTATCTTTTATAATCTCTGTTTTATTTTTGGTTTTCTTTTGTTGTTTTTGTGTTGTTGTTTTTGCTTCACTATTCCCATTCTTTAAGTTTGTTTTCATTTAAGTTGTATGTACTGTATATTATGTGTCAGACCCCAGGAAGAATAGCTGCAGTTGTGCTGCAGATAATGTGGATCCAAATAGTCCAAACAGTGTTGTAGTCAAGTCACCAAGTCATGAGTCCGAGTCAGTATTGAGTCCCCATCATATCAATACCTTCAGTACCTGACTTTGAGTACAAGTCCCGAGTCCCCAGTGTTCAAGTCTGAGGCCCCGTTCACACGAGGACGCTCGCGGGTAAAAACGCCTTTCGTTTAGACGGTGACTGCGTTTTTGGGGCTTAAAGACGCAAAAATCTGAAACCACCTTCCAAAGTGTAAAAGTTGAATCCTCTCCTCCGTAGCGTGTCGTCTACACTGACAAGACACAAAACTCTGATCTGATCTGCTCACGTCACGTATGTGTTTACGTCACATACATGCTCCAGGACAGGAAATAAAGAAACGTGGGATTATTTCCATGCGTCGGACCTTCAAGCTGCTCTGGCAGCTCTAATAAACTTACAGGAGTCTTTCCACCAAATGTCCAGGATATGTACAGATAGTATTAGTGAACAGAGAAGGATCTGGAATTACCTCCATCACATTCTGGATGCAGCAATTGGTCGGAGGCGAGCCAGACGGCTGTGAACGAGACCTGGGAGATCTAGTGATGGTGGAGAACTTTGTGGAAGGAGTAGCTGATGAAAATGTGTGGCGTGAAAACTTCTGCATGCCCAAAGATGCTCTTATGGCTTTAAGTGATGCCGCCTGGCTGCATACAATCCAATTCCACACACTTTTGCGTCACCGTATGCACGCAGATTTCCTCCCGAAAATGCTCGTCTAAACAAGGAATAAAAAGTGAAGACGAGACGCCACTTTTGAGTCTTCTGTTCAGACCGTCCTCGTGTAAACGTAGCCAAAGTCACCAAAAACAGTCTGAATTGAGTTATCAATGCCTGAGTTCGAGTCTGAGTCCAAGTCCTAGTCAACAATGTGCAGGTCAGAGACATTGTGCACCAGAATGCACGATTCATCAGAATACTGTACCAAAAACATCTTGTTTACATCTTCCAGTTTTTCATAGTCTATAAATAATTTGTCCATCACAAAGAAGCATACACTGCAAAAAAGGTGATAAATTAAGAATAAAGAATAAATTAAAGCTGCAAGTAGCGATGAACTGGCCCGAGCAGAGTGTTTCTTACCAGGATAAAAAAAAAAAACCTTTAGATTTAGAAGTGTTACATAATTGATCTTGTTTTAAAAGTTAATTTCTTATTTTAAGTGTTCAACATGCTTATTTCTAGATTTAACAATCTTAATTTAAGAAATCTTGTCAAGGTAAATTATCTGTCCATGCAGCAAGATCATTTCCCTCAGATTTAGTGTTTTTATCTGGTTTTTAGACTAAACACCTTTTTTGCGGTGTATGTTTTAAATGTGAGGAACATAACAAAATGTATGAATATCATAGAATCAAATCTATATATTATATAATACATCATCATTATATTGTCTTTTTTATTTTATTTTGTAATAATAGTCGTGACACCTGACCTCCCAGCAGCCAATCACGCTCTCCTCAGACGACATATTTGCCATATTTGTCTTGCCCTCCCTCCTCACACTCTCAATTACCTCCCATGATTTATTAGAAATGTCATTTGATGAGAGTGACCCTTCGCCCCCGCCACAGAGACGACTGAGTTATAAACGTCAAGCGTGAGATTTTAGATTTAGGGAGATCCGAGTGATTAAAAGTTAATTGTTGAAATGTGTCAAGGTGGCTTGTTTAATTATGGCGAACGAGGCATTTATTTGGGCTCCGACTTAAAATAGCGCTGCGGGTAACCAGCGCTGCCTGTGTGGATGCGCCGCTGCTTTATTTACTTTGCAGAAGTCACAGCGATGACCCCTGGGGAAGATAATTAAGGTGGAATCAACATTTCACGCCGTACGTGACGAGCATATCAAGACAATTATGCTCTCCAGAAAAAGGGACGGGGAGCTGGAAGCAGCAGAAAATGCTGATAACCAGTGTTCCGCCGGTTGAAATTGTGAGGAATAACAGACAGTTTTGAGTATTCAGATGCGGCTTATCCCCAGGCTGCTGCTTACACGGGATAATTAGGTCCAATGTAGTAGCTGGAGGAGGTAGCTGGTGGAGTGGGAGTGCACGGATTCAATCAGCCTGTATTTTTTACCGTATTGTTAAGCACTTGAGCTGTTCCCCACTCAGTTAGTCAATCCCCCCCCTACTGTCACTGGGGAACCAACATCTCTTCTAGATTTGTCAGGCACATATTAATCACCATTGATTTATGTGTCAGGTCATAGTCTTCCATTAGAAATAATGTATTCCATCTTTTTCCACCGTATTGGAGAATAAGAGAAGCCGTGAAGAGCTTTTTTTTTTGCCTCCCGCAAAATTTGAACTGGGTCATGATAAAGACCCCGCAGGCCGTTTATTTGTTTCATGGCATGCCAGTTACACAGCAGATAACTCAAGTTAAAGTTCATTTTCATATGAACTACTGCCCCCTTTCTCTCCTTGTAAACAGGAAGAAAAAAAACACATTGGAATGTTAAGGACACACAGATTCATTTAAGAAAAATACTCAACCAATGACAGACCTGCAGCCAGTGAGTAGTACAACTGATTTTTTTTAATTTTTTATTATTATTATTATTATTATTTTATTCCTTTAGTTTCTGGCTGTGTTTCTTTCTAACCCTTGTGTTGTCTTAGGGGTCACCATCTTTTTTCAACTAGAAATTCGATGACTTTTCCAAGAATAACCCCAATATGAAAAATTATTAGACAATTGTTTTCTTCATTTTCTTGTTCATTTTAATGCCTGGTACAACTAAATGTACATTTTTTTGGTCAAATATAATGATAACAACAACAATATTTCATCAGAGTTGAATTTAAGAGCTGATATCAAGCCATCGAACCATGGTTTTCTTGATAATAACCAAAATCATTAACAAGAAAACCATGGGAAATGTCTAGATATCAGCTTTTTAAATCAAAATGAGCAAGAAATTGAAGAAAACAGAGATGGTCTTATATTTTTTTCCATGAGTGTACATACACTTACAGTTCGTGGTTGTAAAAAAGGCTGCATAAAACCACTGACTTAGGTTTAGGGCTAAAAACTTCCTGGTAAGACGTTAAAAAGGCAGTTTAAAAAGTAAATGTATGTACGGAAATGCCGGAAGTGAAGTACTACTGCCCCCTTTCTCTCCTTGTAAACAGAAAAAAAAGCACATTGGAATGTTGAGCAAAAGACTCAACCAATTTTTTTTTTCATAGGGCCCAAGCACTAACAGGACTCTATTGAAATGGGTCCGCTTATTATTATAACGGCAAATGAATCGCGTTCTTGAGGGCTTTATCATATTCCAAAACTCACTAAACTTGGGACAAAATTCAATCCCGCTAACAATGTAAGTATTTCATTGGTTTCAGAAATGGGCGTGGCTAAATGACCTACTAGCACCCCCTAGAATTGAGCCCCTAAAACAGGTTTGTTGTAGAGACACGAAATTTGGTACATACATGTATCATGGGAAGACTCACCAAAAAGTCTCAAGAAGCCACACCCAAAAACGAACAGGAAGTTGGCCATCTTGGATCGAATATGGCGTTTTAGACGCTTTCGCCATTTCCACGCCGCATACTTTAACAAACTCCTCCTACAGATTTAATCTGATCAACTTCACATTGTTCAGTACCATCTAAAGGCCTTTGACATCAAAAGTTATTAAAAGCTTTGCAGACTGTCACACTATGTGGGCGTGGCATGGCGGCAAAATATGGCGTTTTGGCATAAAACACGAGACTGTATAACTTGACCATACATTGTCCAATCTGCCTCAAGAAAATTATCAAGAAAACAAACCACTATTTTAGTAAAACAGTAAAACAATTATGACAGGTGTTTTGTAACATAAACAATTCCACTTATTAAACACAGTTTTTCTTCACTGTAAGAGGGAAAATCAAGATTCACAAAGTTTGTGATGAATGACAGATTTTTTTCTTCATGCAAAATATAGATTTGGGTTTTAAAATTCAATCTAGCTGCTTTATTTAAAGGGTTTAGTGGGCCAGAAGGTGGGTCATTTCTGACCCTTTGGACACGGGTATACAAAAAGTTAAGACAACACAAGGGACAAATCTTTGGAGATAAGATATTGCAAATAGTGATTATTTTCATTATTGATAAATCTGTTGATTATCTCCTCAGTTAATTCATCCTTAAATCTGTCAAATTCACTTTCCTGGATTCCAAAGCGACATCTTTGAATGTCTTGTTTTGCTCAAACACACAAGGACATTCAGTTTATAATTATATTAAACAGAGAAAGGCACACAAAAAATGTGGTATGTTAGAGAAGCTGGAACGAAGCAGATTTACTTTGGCAAAATTTTCTTTTTAAAAAGTGAATCAAAATATTTTCTGCTGAATACTGGGAAGATTTCTAAATGTTTTCTGTCGCCTGTGCTCCTACGGGGCTTCTTTTTTTTTTTAACACCAAATTTGCACCATGACATAGTTTAGTTTCCCTTTTCACCCACATACACAAACAAATATTATACTCACGACATATGTACGAGCATATGAGAGAGTGTAGGACCTTTTTTGGAGTTTTTCCAAGTGACAACCATTTGTGAAAGATGATGATGGCACCATTACATCTCCATGCAGGCTGTGCACATAAATCACTTTTACACATAGCAGCAGCAGAAGCTGATCCTGGTTTAACTTTGCTGCAAGTTACTCAGAAAGAACTCAAAATTTTAAGGCAACAAACTTCGATACAATTTTAAGTTGGACAATTAAACTAAATATTTTAAGTTTTGTTTTTAAGTTTGCTCAACTCTGAATTTCTCTGGCACGATTGTAACGCCGCTATGAAATGTCAGCTAATGTTGTGACCACAATTTTGAGTTAGCATTGATACGCTAATGGCTACTCTTGTAGCTGTAGCCGCTAGCGTCAGTTAGCCGCAAGCGTCAGTTAGCCGCTAGCTTTCGCTAATGACCGAATTTCACGACAAACAAATAAGAGTTAGCAGAACTATTGTCCCACAACTCACCGACTTGTTTTTGAGCAGACAACTGGCTTCCTTTGTTGTGCTAACTTACATTATTGCCCTAAATGTCAATAATTTATATTTCCAAGTTTTACCAACTTAAATCACTGTTTTAAGCCAAAAAATACAAGTTGGCTTTTTTGCAGTGTGGATGACAAGGCTGTAAAACTCCTAAAAATTACATTTCCATAACAACAAAACTGCTTTTGTTTTCTCCGTACAGTCTATGATTTTCCCCCCGCTACTTTTGCAGTTTTAATAGCGTGAAATTCTGACCCTGCAATAATTCAGGAGTTGTTAATTGTCTATTACTTTTACAGAGGCCAGTAAATAGTTATTGAAAGCAGATTAAAGCAGACGTGGTGTGCTTTTTAAGCACCATTATTTTTGTCATTCATCTCCAAACAGACCTGGCAATTTCTGTCTCACTTTATTTTGTCATACTTACTTGTAAATCACTAAAATGTAATTCAGGTTAGGTAATACTGAATATATATAGCTACAATATGTGGAGAAAACTGGTTTGGTCATTTTATGTTGGGTTTTTTTTTGTCATTTTGTGTCTTTTTTGTGTCATATTACATCTTTTTTGGAAAACTTTCTTTCTTCCTTGGTCATTTTATGCAGTTTTTTGGTAATTTTGTGTTTCTCTTTGGTAATTGTGTAGCTTTTATTTGTCATTTTACTTCAATATGTGGAGAAAACATTTTTTCCCATGTATGTCAGGGCTTTTTTTTTTTGGTCATTTTGTCTTTTTTTGGGCAATTTTGCTTATTTTTTTGGTGATGTTACGTCTTCTTACGTCCACTTGTGGGCACTTGGAAAAGTGTTTATATATAAATACAAATTTAATATAATTATTTAAAGTAACATAATCTTGTATGTTACGTTTTTACGTCACCAACCTAACATACGTGCATTTAATTTTACTTCTTTAACAATATTTTGTGACACCCAACCATGTACCTTTTTGCCCAAACCTTGAGGAGGTAGAAAGGTTGCCGAAAACCAAATAAAACAGTGGCTGTTCCATAACTTTATCAATGCGTTTAAAACTGCTATTTTTATGTTTGAGGACGTGTAGATCTCCTGCAACCAGTAAAGACGATATTTTTTAGCATCACAAATGATTGTGCATGCATCCTGTTTACAGAAGGAATCAAAAGTCGGCTTCAATACAAGAGAAAACTTTAATCATTTTGATATGAGTCAGTTTGAAGAGGGAAGAAGAGGGTTAGAACAACATTTTTGTAAAGAAAAAAGAGAGCATGAATATAAGTTATGTCTGTGCTGCTGAACTACATAAATGGATGTTATTAAAACCTTGTACACGTCTGTTGTATATAAGTAGAACTGTTAACTCTGGACAGGTCATTTTCTCTCCATTAAGCTCACCTGTCTGAGCCTTAATGCTTCAAACTTATTATCTTATTCCCAGTCCGTAGATATTTAGAAATAAAGAATGAATGATAAATCACATTATATAACCATAAAAGTGCTATTTTGCATGTTCCAATGGCATTAAAACACAAACACACACTCGCATATACTCATTCAACATAATTGCAAAGCTAAATTATGGCAGTCATGGGGAAATAAGAGTTATTTTATGTGTGCTGTTCTCATTTCACGCCTGATGGACTCTCACCTTTAACCGGGAATGTGCATGTCTTTCGATGCAGTTTCAGGCACGGGCCTTCTAATAAAAGAATAATGGAAGCATTCTCCCTTTTTAATTGGACATTGTTGGAGTGACATATCAATCCTGCAGCAGAGATGCCCTTTCCATGTATACTGTAATTGAAACGTTCCCTATTTCCCCCTTCTCTGTCCCACTATGCAGGAGATAGAGACTGCTTATGTCTTGCAAATCTGGACCGCCTGCACAGTTATTTATTGTTGACTCTGCTTTACTGAGCATCACATCATCGTATCACTTCATATTTTATTTCTGTTCTGACTAATATCTTGCTGCTCGTGTGATTTATTCTCTCTCTCGTCGTGTCTTCTGGGGTAATAAATTCTTTGTGCGTAGAAACACGCTAATGTGCAATTCTCTTTGTATTCTCATAGATATTAGCAATACTATTACTATTGGTGATTCATCCGCCTTCATAGTATTTGTTTTCTGCAATTTTACATTCCAAAAGCTCTGATTCCCATTAGCATTTTTGCAATTATCCAGAAATTCTATTAAAGTTCTTGGCAATGAAATGACAAGAAATGATCACCCTATTAAGCCCCGGAGCTAAAAACAACATAATGTGCACAATATTGTATGGTAATAATTTTCATTAGGGAGAAAAAACGGTGAATTACTACCTGTGTTTAACCACTCAAAATTCCATTTCAGGTATTCATGGCATGAGGCTGACAAGTGAACTGAAGCCGAGCAAATAAAAACTGGCAGCCGCTGGATAAATGGCTGCATGTTTGAGTCATGATAAGGAAGAATTACATTTTTACACACCACTGAGGAGAGGAAAACAAAGCCTGGTGTGGGGTTAAAAGCTCTTTAAACTGTTGGAAAATAACCCAGTGGAGAAGGAGAAAAAAACACAAAAAGCATCATTCTCTCTTAGTGGTTTAAGCCTTTTCCTCAGTGGAAGATATATGTGATTTAATGCTCTTCAAAACCTCACAGTATGGCCCCCAAAGCTCACATAGTGAAAAGCACGACAGTGGTCCACAGCATGGCTGAGGTACTGTATCAATCTTTTTGGGGGAGTTCCTAATGGAGCTATTAACGAGTCAGTTGTCATATCCAAAGAACTTCATTAATCATGAGAAAAGGGATAATACTTCATTTCATAGCACAACTTCCAGATTCTACTTTTTCTGTATGATCAAATTCAATACGTGAAGCTCCTTTATAGATTCCCATCATCCATCTGTCCATCCAGTCTGACTCATGTCTCCCTTTAACCTGCTCACTGTGTTTACATGCACAGTTTAATCAAGCTATGCTTAAAAATCAATATTGGCATCTTATAGGACTTCTGTCCTTACAACTGAGAAAACTGAATAACTATAGCTATTGTGCTACCGGCTAATGTGCTACCGGCTATCATGCTACCGGATATTGTGCTACCGGCTAATGTGCTACCGGCTATTGTGCTACCGGCTAATGTGCTACCGGCTAATGTGCTACCAGCTAATGTGCTACCGGCAAATGTGCTACTGGCTAATGCGGCTGGCTATTGTGCTACCGGCTATTGTGCTGCCGGCTAATGTGCTACCGGCTATTGTGCTACCGGCTAATGTGCTACCGGCAAATGTGCTACTGGCTAATGCGGTGGCTATTGTGCTACCGGCTAATGCGACCGGCTAATGTGCTACCGGCTATTGTGCTACCGGCTAATGTGCTACCGGCTATCATGCTACCGGATATTGTGCTACCGGCTAATGTGCTACCGGCTATTGTGCTACCGGCTAATGTGCTACCGGCTAATGTGCTACCGGCAAATGTGCTACTGGCTAATGCGGCTGGCTATTGTGCTACCGGCTAATGCGACCGGCTAATGTGCTACCGGCTATTGTGTGACCGGCTAATGCTGCCGGCTAATGCGCTACCGGCTATTGTGTGACCGGCTAATGCTGCCGGCTAATGCGCTACCGGCTATTGTGTGACCGGCTAATGCTGCCGGCTAATGTGCTACCGGCTATTGTGTGACCGGCTAATGTGCTACCGGCTAATGCAATTCCATGACTGTATGTGTACTTTTGGTTAGTTTTTTTAAATCTAACTTGAGAGGATAAAACAGATAAAAGGTATGTATTTATTTTTGTTTGTTTCAAAGCTAAAATAATCAGTCAAGCAAATAATTAGTCCATCAACAGAAAATGAATCATCAACTCTTTTGTAAAGAGAAAGTATCAAATATTTGCAGGTTCCAGTTTCTCAAATGTAAGAATTTGCTGCTTTTTTTTTTTTTTTAGGAATTCACCTTGGGCTCTGGAAGTAAATGATGATTATTTTCTGTCTTTTTAGAGACAAAATGACTAATCAGTTAAGACTGAAAATAATCAGCATTCAGTTTAATTAAAAAATGAATATAATTGTTACTTTCAGCCCTTGTTAGTGGTCAAAGATATAAAGGTCAGAAAAAGAAAGCGTAGATGCAGATTTGTCTCAGTTCTGAGGGCCACAAGGCCTTACTGTACATCACCCCAGCCAATTGGCAGCTGGGCTCCTGAGAGCCCACTCCCACTGGGTGTGAATCAGAAATCTAACAGCTAATGGCAACAGTCGCCCCATGGTAGCACTACTGACAGGAAACTAATGCCCACACATACGGAGTGGAGCACAAGAGCTGTCAACACCCCACCATGACCCTGTGGGTATAAACTGGCAAAAGAAAGAGAGAAAAATCAGCCCCAGTTGAAATTGATGGCTGTTATTTCTTTTCCCAACACCTCTTAAGCACACTTGAGCCTTTTACCACTAAGGGGGAATTTTCCTCTTCAGTGTTTGTGCTGCGGTAATTATAAGGGTCATAGAAGGAAGGACTTTATTATTATCAACTCTGTAAACAAAACTCAAGCATTTTATTTCCGGCTCTGACACATGCATCACAAGTGGGTCTGCAGTGGAATATTTAAAGTGCCTGCAGATGGTGATAAATTGAAGGAAAAGGATAGTTTTTCAGTCACGCTGCTTCTATCTTAGTCATGCAGGACTCTACTGGAACAACAGATATGTCCGTTTTGATGGTGATGTCGAGCAGATTGCTTCAAAATCTGCCACAGGT
This sequence comes from Centropristis striata, assembly GCF_030273125.1. Taxonomy (NCBI): domain Eukaryota; kingdom Metazoa; phylum Chordata; class Actinopteri; order Perciformes; family Serranidae; genus Centropristis; species Centropristis striata. The sequence continues at coordinate 4,264,479 of NC_081524.1, read as the reverse complement.
GTTTAGCCGGTTTATATCTGGTGACTGTGAAGGCCATTTCATATGATTCACATCCTTTCTGTACTTAAAACAATCATTGATGTCTCATGCTCTGTGAGGAAGTGTCTGTTTTTGTTAAGTTTGTGCACTTTTTTATTCAGGTTGATGGTGATTTAGGGCAGATATTTGCTTTAATGAATAACAGGTTAAATCTTTGTCTTGATAATAACCAAAATCATTAACAAGAAAACTATGGAAAATTTCTAGATATCAGCTCTCAAATCAAAATTTGAAAACTGCGCTCCAGGCCGCAAATTCCACTCCACTCATTCCAGAAATAATTTATACATAGTATGAAACGTATGAAAATTAGTCTTCTCACTCACAATCCTCTGGTAAAGCTGTCAGAGTTATAGTTTGGGCGTAGGACGCACAGATGATCCACCAACACGCACCAACAGCCTCATTGGCTCCCATATTAAAAACGCAGGAAGATTTCTGTTTAAAAGCATATTTAACAGTTTTTCAGATCGCTCTTACAAAACTATTTCTTCATTTTTCTTCACAAAAAACATATGTAGACGTTCAGGAAGAACTCAGGACGCTCAAAGTGAAGTCGGATCAATGATAGGTATTATGGTTTTGCCAAAAATGCTTTCTGTTCGAGGCCAGAAATTCCAGTCTGTCCACCTCTGGCTGCTGTCACTGTGCCGGAACATTGTACAGCGGCAGTTAATTCTGCTGATTGCTCTGCTCTGATTGGTCGACCCTAAAGCCTTTGATCCTTTCTCACAGAAAGAGAGACCCAGACACACACACACAGACAGATGGACACAGTTACAGATACACGCACGCACACACACACACACACACACACACAGGTCACTTCATGTGATTACAGTTACAGATACACACACGCAAACACACACACACATACAGGTAATTTTATATGATTACAGTTACAGATACACGCACGCACACACACATGCGCACGTAAGCACACACACTCCTCCAGATACACATACTTCACACACACACACACACATACACACACACACACACACAGGTAACTTTATTTGATTTTAGTTACACACACACACGTTTTGCAGTTAAATGGCATAGGTTGCTGTATAAATAAATACTTGAAAAGGAATGCTTGTTGTAGGTGTGCTCCTTGTATATAATATAGTATCATAACATTACTAGTATTAATTGTTATAAATCTCTGAAGAATCTCATCATAGTGTACACACACCGGCAGTAGCCCCCGTGGCCCTTTCACAATTTCCCCAGAGGAAATTTTCTGGTTTCATTTCATTATTATTCATTATCCTTCAGTGTCATCACAGCTTGTTGATTTTAAATTATAAAACGCTGATTAGTGGTGCTTTGTGTTTGATTTTACAGAAATTTTACTCATCACATGTATTTACCGCTTGAGAAAAACAGTCGTTCAAGGTCTTTTTGTGGCTCTGCAGAGGACTGAAGTCTGAGAAAATAGCTCTGATGATCTCAGCTTGGGAGCAAATTTTGGAACAGAAGTACTGTGTTAAAAACTGGTGGCATGGAGTTTGGAAGATGCAGGCATGGTGGATTAAATGAAATCATGATTGGCTGCATTATGGGAAAGGATCCAGTGTTTTTTAAACTAAACCCTCTAAACACTGAAACCCAACAGTGGGTTTGAAAGGCATGTTTTCTTAAAAACAAATAATGTTATTTATCCGAGCCTAGCCAGTGACTGTAAAAACAGAATGTATCGTCTCTTTTTGATTTTGATCATCTCTTTTTGAAATATGTCATTAGATATGTTTTAATAAGTCCCCAAAGTTAATGGAAGTGCAAAACTAAATGTCTAGAGTGTAGGGCTGGGCAATGTATCAGTAAAATGACTTAAATGTGATATGGAATTAGACCATATTGCATATATCGATATAGTTTTTTTTTCTTTTTTTATATGTCAATTCTGCCCTTACTAGGGTTCGTCATACTTAGTTCTTTTGTAATGTTCGTTATTCTTTTCTCATATAAAAATAAATATTTCTGGCCATTTGATGCTCTAATATGTATCAACAGACTGTGATTGAGCCATTCTTAGCATTTTTTAGGCATAATAAAATTTGACCATTTTTGACAAAAATAGACATACAGTATGACTCTTTTTATCGAGGGAGTCATTTTTAGACATCCCATAATGTGGTAATTTGTTGCTATTTTTTGACAAATAGTCCTTGACCCGTGAGTCCTGGGATTCAAACCAGCGACCCCTGTGGTTACAAGCTGATTTCCTACCCGCTAGGCCACAGACCACACATATATAATTGTACTTTTCAGCTACTTTCGGACAAACCAACCACCATTGGCCTATTTCATTTCATAGGTTATTATTATTTAAGATATTTTTTTATTCAAATGTGCACTTTATGGAGCTTTCATTTGATTTATTTCGATTAAACTACTTGTGACATGTCATATTTGACTTTGACTGAACATTTGCTCTCACTTTGCGATAAGAATATCGTATATCAATATTCAGCCTAAATATATCGGGATATGACTTTAGGGCAACGCTTTATATTAAGGTCCTTGTAATAACCATTAATTAACAAGTAATAAGGCCCTTGTAAGTCCTTACAAGATGCTTATTAACATTACTGTGTGTTTATAAGCTGATATAAGTGTTAATAATGGCATTACAAACACCCATGACCCACCCATTATGTCTTTGCCATGCCTTTATTAATCTTATTTTGTTTGCTTATTGATATTAAAATATACTTTATTGCTCATCTATTATAAGTTAACTATAGGTTAACTATGCTTTTTGCAACTACCGGATCAAAAGCGAGAACAATGCCTTATTACTTGTTAATTAATGGTTATTAAGGACCTTATTATAAAGCGTTACCGACTTTTGGTCCATATCGCCCAGCCCTACTAGAGTGCCCTTTTTAATCGTGTGTATACTATTCAATCGCATAAAGCCAAACCCAGTCATGCTTATGTATCTTACTCTATATCCTGAGAGCATTAGAAGGCATTAGAAGCTATCAGAATGTATTAAAGTGTTATTTAATTAACAACAAAGCGACCAAGCCTGCAGGCCGAGCGCTGACAACAGTGAGGGAATGGCTGAACAGCTGCACTCACCGAGATGAGCCGTATCTCCGGCGTTCAGCAGCACCAGCAAACCGAATCAAGTTTGTGTTATCAGTATACGGGCTAAACAGCAACACTGAGCACCGTCAGCAAAGAACAGGCATCCTGAGGGGAACACACATCAAAGTAATCAACCGCTGAATGCAAGAAGAGAGAACAGCTGTCACACCGTGGAGTGATTTCACCTTTTTATTTTTTTACTCAGTAGAATGGCAAAGTTTTCCTCTATTAACATTCAGACGAACACCATTATTTATTTTGCCACAAAACATAATCCACCACCATGATAAACCAATAACAATGACACAATGGCATTTTTCATGCTCAGCTCCCACAGGCCAGAAGCGTCTTGATTAACCCATTTAAGGCGGGAAAGCATTACCGCATTTCTACCATTAAAACCTGTTGGGGCGCTGTTGCGTTTTTCTACCATTAAAGCCGGGAAAGCGGATACGTTGTTTTGTAGTATTTGTAGTTTTTTCCACCTATTTTCGGTCTCTTGGCCAATGAAATGCATCAGAATATATGTGGGAGTGTCGCAATGCAACATGGGACTTTTCTAGAACTTTGAAATCATCGCCAAAAAAAGACACAAAAAGATACAAAATGACAAAAAAAAAAGACAAAATGACTAAAAATGGGTTAACCCTTTGATGCACAACATGGGTCTAAAGTGACCCGACAGTGTTTTTATGTTCTATATCTTTGCAATAAATTATTTTCATCATTCAGTATTCCAGGTTTTCCTCAATTAGTTTGATCATCATACATCCTAATTTCATGTTATCCTTTAATAAAATCCCTTTTTGTGTCACCACTCTTCTAATGCACAACATGGGTCAAAAATTAACCATATCAATTTTTTAGCTAAGTAGCTTGCTAAGCTAACTACTTAGCTAACTTCTTGGCTAAGTATTTAGCTAAGTAGCTTGTTAAGCTAACTACGTAGCAAACTTCTTAGCTAAGTATTTAGCTAAGTAGCTTGCTAAGCTAACTACTCAGCTAACTTCTTAGCTAACTACTTGGCTAACTAACTTGCTAAGCTTACTACTTAGCCAAGTAGTTAGCTACGTAGTAATACAAAAACTTGTTTTCTTCATAAAGTATGAGAGGCAAAATGGAAATAATGATCTGTTGTTATCAAAAACAAGATATTTAAAGAATACTTGGAATATTCAATCATAAAATAAGTTGATATCAAAAGATAGAGCACAGAAACACACAGCAGCATTAAATAACATGGAGAATGAATGAGGGTCATTGTTGACCCATGTTGTGCATTAGAAGAGGTGTCAATTTGTTGTTCATCAAAGGGTTAATAAACGCTGGTACAAGTTCAGAAGCTTGAATCGGTGGCTGGAAGTGTGGGGAAAAACAGCAGCTCATTCCAAACAGAGCAAACAGGCATCGGCTTAATCCATCTTGAGCAGCACACATGGCAGAACGCGAGACTGTCATGATTTTCAATTTTGTTATTTTTCTGTTATTTTTCCAGCGTTGCTCCACAGTGTAGATTCTGTGTGACTGAATCACCACAATATGAGCGAAGCACTTCAGCAGAAACTCCAGGTTCTTTCCCCGAGATCCCAGCAGAGAGTGCATTAATCATCACAGTCTCCCTTCTAAGTGAAGACAGAGAGCAACAGCTGGGGGAGAGGAGCTCGGCTTTAAACAGTACAGACTGCAGGAGGTTCAGCCATCACTTCTTGTTGTGGATTCTGACATCAATAGTAATGAATACCTTGGAGCGCTGCCTGACTGCCTGAGCATGAATTGCTATCACACATGAGGCCGGGCTTTGGAAGCGCTTTTGTTTGTGTGTCTTTGTGTGTGTTAGTGACCATGTCTGTGGCTTTGTGTGTGACCATAATGTACGTACTTTCTTAGTAGTTATTCCACAGCTGTTTTCCACATTTTTGTTTTTTAAAGGGTACATTAGACCAGTGGTTCCCAACCTTTTTCTTGAGGGACCCACATTTTTACCATTGTAAACTTTGGCGACCCCCCCATTGTCCATTGCTTCTATGAAGCTGAACTCAATGTGACTTTCATGGTACCCTCTCCTTTTCTTTTTGAGATATTCAGCATTATCGTCTCCCTGTCGCTTTGCCATTTTTCCATTAGCTCTGTGTTTCTGTCGTTAGGTGAGGTTACCGCTAGGTGAGGTTACCGCTAGGTGAGGTTACCGCTAGGTGAGGTTGCCGCTAGGTGAGGTTACCACTAGGTGAGGTTGCCGCTAGGTGAGGTTACCTCTAGGTGAGGTTACCACTAGGTGAGGTTGCTGCTAGGTGAGGTTACCGCTAGGTGAGGTTACCTCTAGGTGAGGTTACTGCTAGGTGAGGTTACCGCTAGGTGAGGTTGCTGCTAGGTGAGGTTACTTCTAGGTGAGGTTGTCACTAGGTGAGGTTACCTCTAGGTGAGGTTACCGCTAGGTGAGGTTACCGCTAGGTGAGGTTACTTCTAGATGAGGTTACCTCTAGGTGAGGTTACCTCTAGGTGAGGTTACCGACAGGTGAGGTTACCGCCAGGTGAGGTTACCTCTAGGTGAGGTTACCGCTAGGTGAGGTTACCGCTAGGTGAGGTTACCTCTAGGTGAGGTTACCGCTAGGTGAGGTTACCGTTAGGTGAGGTTACCGCTAGGTGAGGTTACCTCTAGGTGAGGTTACCGCTAGGTGAGGTTACCGTTAGGTGAGGTTACCGTTAGGTGAGGGTTACCGCTAGGTGAGGTTACCTCTAGGTGAGGTTACCTCTAGGTGAGGTTACCGCTAGGTGAGGTTACCGTTAGGTGAGGGTTACCGCTAGGTGAGGTTACCTCTAGGTGAGGTTACCTCTAGGTGAGGTTACCGCTAGGTGAGGTTACCGTTAGGTGAGGGTTACCGCTAGGTGAGGTTACCGCTAGGTGAGGTTACCTCTAGGTGAGGTTACCGCTAGGTGAGGTTACCTCTAGGTGAGGTTACCGACAGGTGAGGTTACCGCCAGGTGAGGTTACCTCTAGGTGAGGTTACCGCTAGGTGAGGTTACTGCTAGGTGAGGTTACCTGTGTATACTGCAGGAGGGATGTTACACATGTCCTTATTCTCGCGTATCCTTTATTTTTAAACTTTTCTATAGTGATTTTTCTATTTAAATAAATGAATAAACATTTAATGTAGCTCTTATTTAGTTGTTTTTGTCCAACTAATGAATTAAATGCTGACTCATCTATATTTAACACATTAGATTTATTACATCCCTTAAAATCAAGAGGGCTTCACGACCCCCCGTGGATCTTTGGCGCCCCCCCGGTTGGTAATCACTGCATTAGAACAAAGAACCACAAAAAAGACAACCCCCAAAACAAAAAGAGAAATAAATACAATACAATAAAAAAACATAGTATTATAATAATATAAAGGGAGGCAAAAGAGCAGAGAAACAGAAACATTAACAATTATACTAACGATAGCAATACATAAATAAATACAGGTTACCGAGTGTGCTCATTAAAAAAAATAAAAATAAAATGTACGTACTTTCTGTGCACCTCTAGACGTCCTCAGACATTATCGTGTTGTGCATGTTTGTTGGGGCAGATGTGAGTAATATGCAGAACAACAGGTTTAGGCCAAAATGACCCAAAGTGACAAGAACAATTAATCAGAACATTGTTGGTGCTCTTGGACGAGGCCGGGGCCTCATGCTGAGGTTACACCTGCAACGGCTGTGATCCACTGCACCTATATGCAATGGTCTTTGCATGATATATGGCCGGCTGGACCACATTTATTTTAAGCACAGAAGCAAGCGTTTGCAAGGTTGCTGGACAGTTGAAAATCCACCCAAAGTACAAAAATATCTCACGGAGAAAACACAACACAAAGGACCGATTATCTAATTCGTGCAAACAAAACTATCTGATGCCATATGAGACGTGTTTTGTGATGTGGTTGAACCAATCCTTAGATGGTATAGAGGATAATAATAAATAGCCGCCGGCCCCCGCAGCTCGTTAAGAAGAGCCGAAAAGCTGCTAAATATAGCAACAAAGTCACTGAGTTCGTAACACTGCTTCACTGGCTTTTACAAATGGTGCGTGTTGTTGGTGTCGTGTAGAGCAGTAGTTCTCAACCTTTTTGAGTCGCGACCCCCAATTTAACATGCATGTTGTACGCGACCCCCGCTCACTGAACAGAATCTCACACGCACAGTTCAGATCACCCAAAAAAGAAACAACATGACCAAAAGAAGGAAACAAAATGACCAAAAAAGACACAAATTGACCACAAAATGATAAAAAAAAGACACAAAGTGACCAAAAAATGACACAAAATGACCAAAAAAGGGAAACAAAATGACCAAAAAAGACACAAAATGACCAAAAAACAAGACACAAAATGACCAAAAACAGGAAACAAAATGACCAAAAAAGACACAAAATGACCAAAAAAGACACAAATTGACCACAAAGTGATCAAAAAAGACACAAAATGACCAAAAAAAACCCATTAAATGACCAAAAAGACTAAAACACATTAACACATGAACACTTTAACACAGTGGAGACAGAGCTGACTTCCAAAATGATTTGGCGACCCCCAGAAATCATCTAGCGACCCCAATTGGGCGAGTGAGACCCGCCTCATTCTGGGTATTGGGCGGTAGTGGAAACAGCCCGACTAATGAAGGTGGCCCCTTTCACATATTCATTGTTAAATGTTGTTTATAGCAGCTTGAAACATACCATAGTAATTTCCATTTATTAAGTCCCAGAAGGCTGCATTATATGTACTCTAACATTTTCAAAAGGCAAGAAATCTTCTTTGTTAATACATTGCTGGCCAGTAAAAAGGTTGACAAACCATCCAAACCAATTAAATTGAAGTCTGTGTTGTCTGGCTAATAGAAAAGCTTCAGCAGTGTATCTGGGAGGGTATAGATGTCTATGATCAGCCGGCTGGAGGAGTCACTAATGCGATCACATCCTGCTCAGGGAACTCGCTTGTCACTAATCAAAGCAGATGTAATTAAACAAAGACTTAAAACCTCGGCTCTCTCTCTCCGTTCTGCTGCTCTTTTGTCCGATCTTCTATCAGCGCCGTGGCCTCACCTTCTCCACGCTCGCACACGACGCCAGGAGGTCTTTGCTTGCTGATCTATGTAGGACAAGCAGTGGGACGTCTGAAGTAATAAATGAACAAGATGAATGTGGGGGATATGTTCATTTGAAAGCTCTTGTCGCTGAGGGTTTGTCGTCCGGCTGCACAAAGGGTGGAGCCGTCCTGCCTGATTTACTTTAGATTCAAACCATGGCTAAATTGGAAATCGTGAATCACTCTGACACCATTGGCGCAAGATGGATTACTCCAGTTAAAGGCTGCCTTTTCTTTACTTTGGTTCCTTTTTAAAGAAATCATACAAAAATTAATTTTTCTGACAGACGGCTGACCCGGGCAGTCAGTGAAAGGAGTGGAGGCAAAGGGAAAGGGAGGCCTGAACACTGAGGCACTACAAAGCTGGTTTTATCAGCACTGCACTATCCAAAAAGCTCTCGGCTCGCAGCACAATGAGCCCGGCTGAATATTTGATCAACTGTCTCAGGTTTAACAAGCCTTGCCAAACTACACCTGCCTGGAGGAAAAAGATATGCCTTTGAGCAGGGCGATGCCTCCCCCCAAGATGTTAAGGAAATAAGCGTTTGATGTTCACAATACCCAATCTGCACTAATCTCATCCAATCTCGGGCCCTTGGATTCTCAGCGAGGTTCAAGATTTGCATTGCTGAACAATAGCTCTCTGGGTGCCAGTGGTGGCTTCCAGCAGAATCCAGCCGTAAATTACTAAACAATGCACTCAACCACAGCCCACTGTAGGCTAAATGGAGCTTTTACAGATTCAATAAAATACCGTATAACTGTCCTTCGAGCCAAGTGTGATACCACTCAGTGCGTTTACATGCACAGTTTAATGGAGCTATGCTTAAAAATCGATTTTGGCGTCTAATCGGACTTCTGGCCTTGTCCCAGTTTACATGCAACTGAGAAAACTGATTAACTGACGGGAACGTGTCCTCCTCCTCAACACTAGGTGACCGGCTAACGGGACAGGCAAACGTGACCAGCTAATGTGTGACCGGCTAACGGGACAGGCTAATGTGTGTTCGGCTAATGTGACCGGCTAACGTCACCGGCTAATGCGACTGACTAATGTGACCGGCTAACATGACCGGCTAACGTGTGACCGGCTAATTGACTGACTAATGTGACCGGCTAACGGGACCGGCTAATGTGTGTCCGGCTAACATGACCGGCTAACGTGACCGGCTAATGGGAGAGGCTAATGTGTGTCCGGCTAACATGACCGGCTAACGTGACCGGCTAATCGACTGATTAATGTGACCGGCTAACATGACCGGCTAACATGTCACCGGCTAATCGACTGACTAATGTGACCGGCTAACCAATGACCGGCTAATCTACTGACTAATGTGACCGGCTAACGAGACCGGCTAATGTGTGACCTGCTAATATGAGCGGCTAACGTGCGTCTGGCTAACGTGACCGGCTCATGTTTTTGTTTTTTTATTGACATGTTTTGCATTAAGAAACAAACAGCAAGATAAGGAGTGAGGGGGGTTACATGCGAGAATAACATAATTAGAATTAAAAGTTATGTGAGATCATAGAGTGCAGGAAGGCAAGGTACATTTCTGGTAACACAAAGTCACTTCAAAAACACGGAAACAGAGAAAATAATTCTAGAGTCTTTATGGCTTTCTTGTTTTTTACCGGCTAACGTGACCGGCTAACGTGACCAGCTAATGTACGACCGGCTTTCTTGGATGTTTTAGTTCCAGGGTCACACTCCAGAGTGGGGGATGGCACACATGCGTTGTCTTGTCATACATGGCGGCGAAAATCCAATTCCAATCACATTATCTGGGTGTCCTAATCAGAGTTGGAGAACTCAGACATCAGTAGACTAACATGTTTACATGCACTTCAGTTGTCCAGTTATAGTCAGATTAAGGCAATAATTTGTTTTTTTCAAGCGTCATGTAAACGTACTGACTGATATTTCGTCATAATGCATTTGGAAACTCTCCCACATATATAAAGTCGAGGGTAACCCACTTGTACAAGGGGAGAGTTTACGTGTGCATGCTCTCTGTCTTCAGTCTGAGCTTGAATGTGTGTTTTGTGTGTTTTGTGTGTGTGTGTGTGTGTGTGTGTTCACCCCTAACTCATCGTCGCTGGCTGCAGCTCATTGCCCTGCAGTAATATCAGGCCCTGCAGACACCTGGGACCTGGTGTGGGCCCTCAGAGGAGGCAACCGCCTGGCAACCGGCCCTGATTACTTTCTCCACTCTCCGGAACTCAACTCCGTATATGCCATTAACCAGCTGCACGCCGTGTGAACCCAACCCGACCGTGCCATTAACCCTGTACACAAAGGGTTGTTTACAAACACACACACACACACATACACACCTCTATCACTCACACACACACACACACACTGGACAGAACTCCACAGTTTAACCAGCAGCCTCCTGAAGCTATAACTATCTGCAGAGCAACGTCTTCTATATTATAGCGTAGCGGGATAACATGGAGCGAGGGTGACATCTAGTGGGCAAAAGACAGAACAGACATGAGCTGTTAGATGTAAACAGTAGTTTCAATGTGTGCATATATTATTCTGCCCTATAAAGTCTAACTGCAGTTGACTGTACAACACCTGCACAATCTGAACATTTTTGCATATAATCTGCACTCTGCACATTCTCCACTTAATTTGCACTAAGTTGTATATAGTATATTATTATTATTATTATTTTGTATATTTTGTATATTGTTTAATGTCTTTTCTTAGATTGTTTTTTATCTTATCTTAAAATTGTGTGATTTTCTGCGGCTGTAACAAAGAAATTTCCCCGCTGTGGGATTAATAAAGTCAAATCTATCTATCTAAATCTAACTAGGCAAAGGGTAAAACTGAGAAAAACTGCTTTAAAGTTTTTAAACGTTTTTTTTAACTGGCCAGCCAGTTAAAAAGACTTATTTCTACATGTATTGATGATGTCATTTTTATGCTCGAAAATCATGATGATTTATTTTACTTTTGACTCCAAAACGTAGGTACTGCACTCTGGTTTTGCTGTAAAAGGTTCTAATAGTAATGCAAAACCAGAGTGCGTTAATTATAATGTTGTCGTCTTCTTTCAGCTTTTATATTTTGTTTTCAGTGAATAAACATTTTCAAATTGATTGCAGTATAAGTGTATTTAAGTGTTTAACAACTCTATTCAAAGATTTGCATATTTTAGACTTAATTTTATAAAGAAATGTTATATTTTAGTCTTAATATAATTTTATCTCACTTTTTTACTTCATCACTATCAAGATAATAATTTCCCTTTCAAATAAATGTATAACTTCTATTATTTTTGTGTTTTAATTAGTATATATATCCAAAGCAGACCGTGGTAAGTGCAATTACTGCTTGGTTTTGATTTTAGCATGTACAGTATTATCTTGCAGCTTTCTTTGTGTATCAAATTGGCTTTATTCCCTCCTAGTTTGGGGTCCTGCAGACTCATTTGAATTGCAAAAATTGCTTTAAAGTTTTTTAAGGTTTTTTTTTAACTGGCCAGTCAAATGGGTTATAGGTAGGTAAGTGATATGACACTTATTTCTACATGTATTGATGATGTCATTTTTATGCTTAAAAAACATGATGATTTATTTGACCTTTGACCCCAAAAACGTAGTTACTGCACTCTGGTTTTGCTCTAAAATGTTCTAATATTACTGCATAAACAGAGTGCAGTAACTATAATGTTGTTGTCTTCCTTCAGCTTTTATATTTTTTGTTTTCAGTGATTAAACATTTTCAAATTGATTTCATTATAAGTGTGTTTAAGTGTTTAACAACTCTATTCAAAGATTTGCATATTTTAGACTTAGACTATCTAGATAATAATTTCCCTTCTCAAATAAACTTATAATTTCTATTATTTTGATTTTTAAATTAGTATATATATTTAAAGCAGATTAAGTAAGTAAGTAAGTGCAATTACTGCTTGGTTTTGAGTTGGATTTTGATATAATTATTTTTCTGAAATAAAGCAAAATTGAAATCTAAAACTTTGTCACAAGATAAAACAGACATCAAGGGGTTCATTTTTAATTATAACTCAATTTTGACCAAAAATGTAGTTACTGCAGTTAGGCTTTGTAGGGCAGTACAACATTATAATATATATGGTAAAAAAAAAAAAAAATATTTAGGGATGTCATGATATATGGGTGATGATGATAAACGGGATAACTTTAAATTTACTTCAATTAACTAGACATTTTCATGGTTGTCTTGGTAATAACCAAAATCATTATGAAGAAAACCATGTTAAATGTCTAGATATCAGCTCTTAATTTAAACTCTAATCAGCTATTTTTGTTGTTTTCCTTACATTTGTCCAAACAAATATAGTTGTACCAGGCATTAAAATGAATAAGAACATTAAAGAAAAGAAAGGTGGTCTAATATTGTTTTCCATGACTGGAGGTGAGGAGGACTTTTGTTGTTTCTCCCTGAAACCACCAGGGGGCGTCTGGTCCCAGATATGATTTCTTCCTGTATTTCTTTCTTTCTTTCCTTTTCTTAGAATGTAGAAGTAGGAAAGGAAACCAGTGATATTCATGGTGTTTCAGTCTGAAGTTACTCAGAGAGATTGTTCCAATCTCAAGCTTCCAGCTTTTCTTTTAAATCGCCATTAAATTTGTATTTTGCACCAAACTAATCAGTGGTGCATATAACATTAGCTGTAAAAGCATTATACTTCCCAAAAATAATCGATAGATAGATAGATAGATAGATAGATAGATAGATAGATAGATAGATAGATAGATAGATAGATAGATAGATAGATAGATAGATAGATAGATAGATAGATAACAGTATATAATAATAGTACAGTATATAAAATATAATAATAATAATAATAATAATGACAGTATAACAATAGTAGTATATCACAATATAATATATAATAATAATAATTATTATTGTTATGATTATTATTATTATTATTATAATTATAATAATAATAATAGTAGTAGTAGTAGTAATAATAATAACAATGTGTCATATATTTAGCCTGTGCAGGGTGTACATACATACATACATAACAAAATATATAATATGTAAACATATATATATATATATATATATATATATATACACACACACACACACACACACATAAGATATGATATAATATGATATATTGTACTAGCATAATATATATGCGTATAGATACTTGACTATACAAGATGAACATACAATAGATAATATACTAAGAGTATAATTATATGTAAATAAGTAGAATGTGCCAAAGGACAAGAATATTGTATAAATATGATATATAATATCAATACGATTAAAACACATCTCACATATGATGTGAAGTATAATTATGTTTCCAGTATTTGGAGTGGTGTTTTGTACAGGTGCACAGTGCAGAAAAGTGACAGTAGATTTAGTTTAAATGATACAATTAAGTTTATGGTTTGTGTTTATTATCTGTAAATAAATAAAAAAAGAACTTGTAGTGTCAATATTACAGCACATTTAGAGTGGGTTTTATTTAATTGCATGCTTTTATTGCCACAGTATTCTGTTAAGCGCCTAAAGGGACGACAGCAACAACAAAGAGAGTGTTAAAACACACACACACACACACACACACACACAAACACACACATGCATGCAAAGAATGAAAGAGAATAAGTGGTGTAGTACAGCGTGACTGAGTGGCAGCCAGAGGAAAACGAACACCTTATCTTATCTCACATTTATGCAAATGTTTCAAGGCTCGGCATGCCTCCTGCTGACAGGAGGAGGAGGAGGAGGAGGAGTAAAGAGGAGGAAATCATTGTCCAGGAGCGGAGGGGGAGGAGCCTGAAGTCAAAGTTACTGTAGCTGTTACTGGAAACACTCTCCGGGACTTTTAAAGTGACTTCTGCTGTCAAATGGGACCAGAGGAGAAGGAGCCGAGCGGTTAATAAGGTGAGTTGTGGCTTCACCTGCGTGTTTACCTGCTACTTACCTGTTCACCAGCTGTTACTATAGTTACCTGGCTGACGTGTTACCTGAGACAGGTAAAAACATGAAGCACTGGTGTTTCTACCGCAGAAGTGTTTCCGTTTTCTGCTCGTTAACCCTCGAAGAACTCTATTTGGTAACTTCAGTGGAGTGGAACAGGACTATGACGGCATATTAGGGCCAAGTATGAATAAAAAATAAAAAATACAAAATAAAAAGGGGGGGGGGGGGGGGGGTGCAAATTTACTAGATTACTAGATTACTAGAAAAAAGGTCGATTTAAGAGATTTAAAGTGGCAAATCTGCGTGAAAAAGTCGCAAATTTACGAGAAAAAAGTGGGAAAAAGCTACTTTTTTCTCCCAGATTCACCACTTTAAATCTCATAAATCTGCACATTTTGTTGTTGTTTTTTTTGTTTTTGTTTTTTTACACATTCTGGCTGGATGTAATATCCTTCAATATTCTCTAGGGTTGAAATTTGGAATTTTCAGTATTTGAATGAGTGCCCTATTAAGGGTTAAAAGTCCATATATGTAACTTAATGTAGAGTAAAGCGGCAGAGTCTCTTCCTGTTATGTTCCGCTGTCTTTATAGAACTATAATGCTGACTAGACGTTTCTGTGGACGAGCAGCAACAAAAAAAAATGTTCCTAACAATGTTCTTATATGCTATTCACTATTTTTTTTTTTTTAACCCTCTGGGGTCTGAACCTATTTGTCCTTTATATACCACATAATATTTACTATACTCATGTTTGTATTTGGTATTTTCTCAGCACAACTTCAACATGATCTGACGAATATTTTTTCACTTTAAACCATTTTATTGACATATTAAGCCCAAAAAGTGAAATAAAATCTTACTATTTATGACAATAGAAAACACAAATATGCTAAATGAACTGTTTTGGACCTGAAAGATGTAAAACGTGGTTACAGGTTACAAATATACCCATATAACAATGTTAGTTCACTGAAAACAAAATATAAAACCAGAAAGAAAACAACATTGTAGTTACTGCACTCTGTTTTGCATTACTATTAGATCATGGGTCTCAAACTCGCGGCCCGCGGGCCAATTGTGGCCCTCTTGATGATATTTTGTGTCCCACCTTGATATGAAAGTTTAATGTGAGTTTTATATGAATGGCACTTTACCGTGTTGTGTGGAAGGTCCCTTTAATTACTTTTTTTGATAATTTTGTGTCTTT
The DNA here is from genome assembly GCF_030273125.1 of Centropristis striata. NCBI lineage: Eukaryota > Metazoa > Chordata > Actinopteri > Perciformes > Serranidae > Centropristis > Centropristis striata. The sequence continues at coordinate 4,249,044 of NC_081524.1, read as the reverse complement.
TTTAAATTATTTTAAATTATAAAACTCAAAACTAGACTTGAAGTTGGCAAAATTTTGAGTTTTATAACTTTCAGAAGCTATGATGCACATATATATGTAATGTCGGAAATAAGCTACATGTTTTTTTCAATTGAAGAATGCAAATTTCTCTGGGCCTACACTATTGAAAAATGAAACATTAAAATGTAAAGAAATAACATTTTATAACAATAACATTCATTTCGTATAATTTTTTGTCAATATAATATTTAGAAGGAAAAGTAATTATTGGTATTTATTATTTATCAAAGTACTCAAAATGAAGCTAATGAAAGTTTATAAATGATTATTTTCATTACAGTAAGTTAATCTGTCAGTTATTTTCACAATTAAATCGATTCATGTTTTGGTCTATAGCAGGGGTCTCACACTCAAATTACCTGGGGGCCGCTGGAGGCAGTATCAAAATGACCAAAAAAAGACACAAAATTACAAAAAAAAAAACACAAAATGACAGAAAAAAACGAAATTACTTAAAAAAGAAACAAAAAGACAAAAAATATGTTAAAAAGACAAAAAATGATTTTAAAAAAAGACACAAAATGACCAAAAAAGACAAAATGACAGAAAAAAAACTAAATTACTTTAAAAAGACACAAAATGACCAAAAAAAGACACAGAATTACAAAAAAGACACAAAATTACTAAAAAAAAAGACAAAAAATGACCCAAAACACAGAATACCCAAAAAAAGACACAAAATTATTTTTAAAAAAAGACACGAAATGACCACAAAAAGACACAAAATTACAGGAAAAAAAAGACACAAAATTCCATAAAAGACACACACAAAAAATAAATTACTTAAAAAAGACACAAAATGACCAAAAAAAGACACAGAATTACAAAAAACACAAAATTACAAAAAAAAAGACACAAAATGACCCAAAAGACAGAATACCCAAAAAAGACACAAAATTATTTTAAAAAAAGACACAAAATGACCACAAAAAGACACAAAATTACAGAAAAGAAAGACACAAAATTACAACAAAAAAAAGACAAAATTACTAAAAAAAAGACACAAAAAAGACATAAAATGACTTACAAAGACACAAAAAGACATGAAAAGGATTTAAAAAATGGACAGAATAGCCCTATAAGACTCCATAGAGTTAAAGGATGAGACGGATATAAAAGCATATCATCAGCATACAGTGACACCTTATTTAAAAAAAAAGATTAAATATGACTAATTACATGTAATTTTCCTCCAGTGAGTGGATGAGTATCACCCTGAGCCAACACGTGTCCTATGCTGGTGAACAGAGCTCCAGATGCTCCAGGATGGACCAGAGTTCACCACCGGACCTGCCCGAACCCGACAGCGAGGAGCTCCGGCTCAGAGTGGACTTCTTCAGGAAGCTGGGTTACTCCTCGGAGGAGGTGCAGGCCGCTCTGAGGAAGCTGGGCCTGAGCACGGACACTAACGCGGTGCTGGGAGAACTGGTCCGGAGCAGGACCGGTTCTGGTCCTGACGGTGATCTGACGGGGCAGAAGGACCCTCTGCTGCCCCCCAGCTGGACTCCTGGACCCTCCAGAAATACTCCACAGCTGGGGGAGCGCAAGACCACGGACACAGAACTGAGGCCGGTCGTTGTTGATGGAAGCAACGTTGCCATGAGGTAATCTTTACAGGCTTTTTCTGTCTTTAACCCTATGGAGTCTTATAGGGATATTTTTTTACCATTTTTTAATCCTTTTCATGTCTTTATAAGTCATTATGTGTCTTTTTTGGTCATTTGTGTCTTTTTATGTCTTTTTTTCTCATTTTGTGTCTTTTTTGGTCATTATGTGTCTTTTTTTTAGACATTTTGTGTCTTTTTTGGTCATTTTGTGTCTGTATTTCTGTCTTTTTTAGTTGTTTTGTGTCTTTTTTGGTCATTTTTATGTCTTCTGTGGGTTTTTTTGGTTAATCTGTCTTCTCATTTTGTGTCTTTTTTGGTTATTTTGTGGCTTTTTTGTGATTTTGTGTCTTTTTTTGTCATTATTGTCTTTTTGTGTCTTTTTTGGTCATTTTGTGTCTGTTGTTGTGTCTTTTTCAGTTTTGTCATTTTGGGTATTTTTTGTCATTGGTGTCTTTTATGTGTCTTTTTTTGGTAATTTTGTGTCTTTTTTTGTGTCTTTTTTGGTCATTTTGTGTCTTTGTGTGTCTTTTTTTTTGGTCTGCTTTGTTTTCTAGTCTGGATGTGATGAAGAAGCCATGTTGCGGCCTAAATTAACCTAAATTATATTTCACAATTTTCGGTAACACTTTATATTAGGGAACACATATTCAACATTAATTAGCTGCTTATTAGCATGCAAATAAGTAACATATTGGCTCTTAATGAGTCATTATTAAGTAGTTATTAATTCCTTATTCTGCATGGCCTTATCATGTGGGTCACTTTACGCCAATGTTAGTCTACCAGTGAGCCACTTTGTAGAGTAATGATTAACATTATAATCTACCAATCCTCATCCAATCATCCAGAAGGAGCCACCAGTCACATCAAAGGTCTGGAGAAGGTGTTTGCTATTTGCCTTTTCGATGGTTTCATTCACCGATATGTAGAGATTATAAAGTCCATATTATAAAGCATATTAAGATCATAACTCATATACAACAACTTCCTTCCTTACTACTAATAAGCAATAATTCTGAGGTTATTGAGGGAAAACTCTTAGTTAATGTCTTACTGGTTGTATAATAAGGCCATGCAGAATAAGGCATTAATAACTAGTTAATAATGACTCATTAAGAGCCAATATGTTACTTATTTGCATGCTAATAAGCAGCTAATTGATGTTGAATATGTGTTCCCTGATATAAAGCGTTACCCAATGTTCTTACCTGTGTTTTGCTGCATTAAACTACAGACAGTGCACAATAAGAGACATAGCAACTAAAGGAGGTTTTGTCTACGTGATGGCAGTTAAGCTTTATAAAATAACTTGTCAAACTGTCATCACTCATGCTGTCATTCAACCCTGACGATAGTTTGTGGCCCCCACCTTGATATGAAAGTTTAATGTGAGTTTTATATGAATGGCACTTTACCGTGTTGTGTGTGGAAGGTCCCTTTAATTACTGTTTTTGGTAATTTTGTTCTTTTTTTTTGTAATTTTGTGTCTTTTTTGTAATTTTGTGTCTTTTTTAAATAATTTTGTGTCGTTTTTAGTAATTCTGTGTCTTTTTTTGGTCATTTTGTTTCTTTTTTAAGTAATTCAGTTTTTTTCTGTCATTTTGTGTCTTTTTTGGATCATTTTGTATCTTTTTTAAATAATTTTGTGTCTTTTTTTGGTCATTTTGTTTCTTTTTAAGTAATTTACCTATCTAATAAGCAATAATTCTGAGGTTACTGAGGTAAAACTCTTAGTTAATTTCTTACTGGTTGTATAATAAGACCATGCAGAATAAGGCATTAATAACTACTGAATAATGACTAATTAAGAGCCAATATGTTACTTATTTGCATGCTAATATAACATCAAGTAATGTTACAACAAGTAATGTTGAATATGTGTTCCCATCCATAATATTAAGTGTAACCCAATGTTCTTACCTGTGTTTTGCTGCATTAAACTACAGACAGTACACAATAAGAGACATAGCAACTAAAGGAGGTTTTGTCTACGTGATGGCAGTTAAGCTTTTTAAAATAACTTGTCAAAGTGTCATCACTCATGCTGTCACTCAACCCTGAGACATGCATCGTCGTGTCACGTCTAGAAACGAGGCGTTCACCGCTCTGTTTGTGCATGTTTTTGCACAGACCGCTGCTACAATATGCAAATTTTAGGCACACACCTCTAAATCTGTAGATATGCATTGTAACACAGAGGAAGTTGAGAGGGAGGATTTAAGAGCCAGAGGGAAGGTTCCCTCCGAGGGAACATTCAGAGGCGTGTGTTGTTTACAGAGATCAACTGGATTCTTGCTTCACAACTTTTATAGTCAATCAGTTGTTCACATCTGCTCTGTTGTTTTTTTTTTTACAGTCATGGCAACAAGGAAGTGTAGTAGGAAGGCAGTATCAAAATGACCAGAAAAAGACACAAAATGAAAGAAAAAAACAAAAATACTTACTTAAAGAAGAAGCAAAATGACTAAAAAAGACACAAAATTTTTTTTAAAAAGACATACAATTATTTTAAAGACACAAAATTTCAAAAAGACACAAAATTACTAAAAGAAGACACTGAATGACCAATAAAGACACAAAATTACAAGACATAAATTAACTAAAAAAACATTAAATTACTTAAAAAAGACACAAAGTGATCAAAAAAGACACAGAATTAACAAAAAAGACACAAAATGACCGAAAAAGACACAAAATTACAAAAGACACAAATTAACTAAAAAAAACACTAAATTACTTAAAAAAAGACACAAAATGATCAAAAAAGACACAAAATTATTTTAAAAAGACACAAAATTACAAAAAAAAGACACAAAATTACCAAAAACGACACATGCAAATAAGTAACCTATTGGCTCTTAATGAGTCATTATTAAGTAGTTATTAATGCCTTATTCTGCATGACCTTATTATACAACCAGTAAGACATTAACTAAGAGTTTTCCCTCAATAACCTCACAATTATTGATTATTAGAAAGCTAAATTACTTAAAAAAGAAACAAAATGACCAAAAAAGACACACAGAATTACCAAAGAAAGACACAAAATTATTTAAAAAAGACACAAAATGACCCAAAAAAGAGTTTTCCCTCAATAACAACTGAATTCTTGCTTCACAACTTTTATAGTCAATCAGTTGTTCACATCTGCTTTGTTTTTTTTTTACAGTCATGGCAACAAGGAAGTGTTCTCGTGTCGAGGCATCCAGCTCTCAGTGAACTTCTTCTTGGACAGAGGTCACAGCACCGTCACTGTGTTTGTGCCCAGCTGGCGCAAAGAGCAGCCAAGACCTGACGCCCCAATAACAGGTGAGGATGTGACCAACAGACAGTCATCAAGCTACTGGTGATGATCTGCGGTCCAAGCAGAAATAATCTTATTGGCTAAACCCCAATCAAGTAGAGGCAAACTTGTTGTTTTTCATTCTTGACTCTCATAAAACTGAGTAACCAGCAGGTCAGCCAGGCTTATTATCTTGTGTTTCCATTTAACCCTTTGATGCTCCACATATAAACACCTTCTAATGCACAACATGGGTCAAAAATGACCCTCATTCATTCCCCATGTTATTTCATGCTGGCTGTGTGTTTGAATATCTTTATTTATTTTTTTACAACAGATCATTATATCCATTTTTCCTTTCATACTTTATGAAGAAAAATAGTTTTTGTATTATTACATCAAGTTTACACACATGGGTCAATAATGACCTTGTGCATTAGAAGTGTAGTGATACAAAAAGTGATACACTGAATTAACAATTTGAGTAAATGTGTCACTATGTTTGTCTTATTTTGAAGGTTTAACTGTAAAAGAGTTGTTAGAACCACCAGATTACTTTGGAAAAATCACATATTTTAACATTTGAGACTTATTAGAGCCACCAAATAATAATTTCCATTGGAAAAACACCAATTTAACAAAATCGGATAGTTAATAATTGTGTCTTCTTTGTCAATTGTGGCCCTCGTGATGATATTTTGTGGCCCCCATCTTGATATGAAAGTTTAATGTGAGTTTTATATGAATGGCACTTTACCGTGTTGTGTGTGGAAGGTCGCTTTAATTACTTTTTTTTTTTGGTCATTTTATGTCTTTTTTTTAAGTAATTGTGTGTTGTTTTTTAATAATTCTGTGTCTTTTTTGGTAATTCTGTGTATTTTTTTGTCCTTTTGTGTCTTTTTTTGTCATTTTGTTTCTTTTTTTGAGACTTATTAGAGCCACCAAATAATAATTTCCATTGGAAAAAAACACCAATTTAACAAAATAGGATAGTTAATATTTGTGTCTTCTTTGTCAGGTTTTAAATTGGTGTCAACATATAAACACCTTCTAATGCACAACATGGGTCAAAAATGACCTTGTGCATTAGAAGATTAGGGATAATAAAAAGGGTTTTTATTCAAAAATTAAGAGATTAAAAATGAAATGAGCACTTATGATGATCAAAAACAAGTTATTTGAGGAAAACCTGCAGTACTGAATGATGAAATTAATTTATTGCAAAGATATAGAATATAAAAACTTAGTCGGGTCACTTTAGAGCATGTTGTGCATCAAAGGGTTAAACGCTAGAGCACTGGAGGAAATAGAAGAGGTGGAAATCTGAAATCACTTTGGGGTTTCAAAGCGGTCTGATAACTATTCAAATACAGTTCAGTATTTACAATGGTGAGGCTGCATTAACACCAAATCAGGCATTGCAATGAAACCAGACTAAATGTTGGCATTGTACGTCTCTGGAAGCCACAGATAAGTTGAATCTGTACATTTTATAACCACAAACATGTTGAATATGCAGCCTGTTATCATGTGACACCTGCTGACTGCTGCTTTAAACACACTGCAGACACACAAAAGCACATTGTAAAAGTGACAAATGCTGTTTTCAACACATGATAATTGCTGTCAATTTTTTAAAGTTTGTTAAATAAAAAAAAAGAGCCGAGTTAGGCTTAAAAGCACTAATTCCACCAATAACTTCCAACAAGGGCACACTGGGCCCCAGTTTGGTAGTTTGGCCGTAGTTGACAGTGACTGACGTGATTAACAGCTCTAGTTGCAACCTGGTCTCACAGGAATCCGTGGAATAGCCACGGAATCACTCAAATTTCCGTGAAACTGACACGGATTTCGCTACAATGCAAGTTAATGACAGTCATATCCCGTGGCTATTCCAACATACAAAGTGATTATGTACATTCACTGAGTGAAGATTTAGAAAATAAAACATATATTTCTCGCTAGAAATGTGATCAAAATCCATTTTTATGCAGAAACTAAGTCAAAATATTCATTTTTTTCACTAAAAATGAGAGAACTGTCCGCCATGTTTTTTGTTCTGACTGCCGGGACCTTGAAAGTCACGTGACTTGGAACAAACCAATAGCCACGGGATATGACTGTCATTAACTTGCATTGTAGCGAAATCCGTGTCAGTTTCACGGAAATTTGAGTGATTCCGTGGCTATTCCACGGATTTTGAGTTAAGCGAAATCCGTGGCTATTTCACGGATTTCTGTGAGACCAGGTTCCTAGTTGAGACACCTCGACTCTAATTGGTTGTTTTGTTTGTGGATTCTTGCAAAGACAATTAGGAGAACTAGGAGGAGGCAGAAAATGGGGTTTTTCTCCTGTATTAGCGTCAGGATAAAGTGACGATTTCATCAAATATGGCAAAAACTTAACTTGCCCTAACCCAGGGGTCTCGCAGCCCTCGTGATGATATTTTGTGGCCCCCACTTTGATATGAAAGTTTAATGTGAGTTTTATATGAATGGCACTTTACCGTGTTGTGTGTGGAAGGTCCCTTTAATTACTTTTTTTGGTATTTTTGTGTCTTTTTAAAATAATTTTGTGTCTTTTTTTGGTCATTTTGTTTCTTTTTTAAGTAATTTAGTTTTTTTTCTGTCATTTTGTGTCTATTTTTAAATTATTTTGTGTTTTTTCAGTCATTTTGTGTCTTTTTAAAGTAATTTAGTTTTTTTCTGTCATTTTGTGTCTATTTTTAAATAATTTTGTGTTTTTTCAGTCATTTTGTGTCTTTTTTAAGTAATTTAGTTTTTTTCTGTCATTTTGTGTCTTTTTTGTAATTTTGTGTCTTTTTTTAAATAATTTTGTGTTTTTTCAGTCATTTTGTGTCTTTTTTAAGTAATTCAGTTTTTTTCTGTCATTTTGTGTCTTTTTTTGGTCATTTTGTTTCTTTTTTAAGTAATTTAGTTTTTTTCTGTCATTTTGTGTCTATTTTTAAATAATTTTGTGTTTTTTCAGTCATTTTGTGTCTTTTTTAAGTAATTTAGTTTTTTTCTGTCATTTTGTGTCTTTTTTTTGTAATTTTGTGTCTTTTTTTGGTCATTCTGATACTGCCTCCAGCGGCCCCCTGGTAATTTGAGTTTGAGAGCCCTGCCCTAACCCAACAACCTGATTCTGACCCTTTTATTTAAGTAGTAAATGAGAGTCCAAACTAGTTCACTACAAAACGACAGCCTGTATAAGAAGAAACAATAAGTTCAGTAGCTCTTCTGTGGCTTTTGTGATCTTTTAATATGCTTCCAACAGTGACAATCGTGGTTTAGCATCGACAGCTCACTTCAAAGTGAACACAGTTCAAAAATGTGCTCATACACGTCCTGAACACTCCTCGGAGAAATACCAGAGAGATCCAGACTGGATATCAGTACGCGTTTCAAACATGACTTTAATCGTTTGTGGTCACAGTCTGACGTCAATTGCACTTAACGCAAACAACATATTTTGATGTGCATGTCAGTCTCTCACACAGAAATTAAAGAAGGAATCTGGTGTAACAGGATTCTCACTAATGATAGAAATATTCTGGAGTGAGAACCGCTAACTGCAGCTTAGCTTAGTTTAGTTCAGGGATTGAAGTGGCCCTCAGTACAACTACATGCATTTGAGCATGAAATCTTAAAAGTGCAGTGTAAAAATGCACAAAATTACTTCTTGTAATTAATGTTGGTCTGCTGTTCTTGCACTGAAAAAAAATAAATCACAGAAAGTGGTTATTTTTGATTTGCTTCAAACATTTTGTATTCCTATTTATACTGTTAAACATGCGTTTGAGCATGAAATATGTTAAGTTACTGCACTGTAAACATATTTAAAATTGCAGTTTCATCATATCTGGTTAACCCTCTGGAGTCTCCAAAACAGCCAACGTATGGCTTCTTCATCACATCCAGACTAGAAAACAAAGCAGACCAAAAAAAGACACAAAATGACAAAAAAGACACAAAATTAGCAAAAAAAAGACACAAAATAACTAAAAAAAGACACAACAACAGACACAAAAAAACCCCAAAAAAGACACAAAATGAACCAAAAAAAAGACACAAAATAACTAAAAAAAGACACAACAGACACAAAATTACCAAAAAAGACACAAAATGACAAAAAAAGACAAAATAATTTAAAAAAGACACAACGACAGACACACAATTACCAAAAGAGACACAAAAAATACTCAAAATGACCAAAAAAGACACAAACTGACAGAATGAAGACACGAAAAGACATGAAAAGGATTCAAAAATGGACAAAATAACAAAAAAAAAAACACAGAAGACACAAAATGACCAAAAAAACCCACAAAATAATTAAAAAAGACACGACAACAGACACAAAATGACAAAAAAAAGACACAAAATAACTAAAAAAAAGACAACAACAGACACAAAATTACCAAAAAAGACACAAATGACCAAAAAAGACACAAATGACAGAATGAAGACACGAAAATACATAAAAAGGATTCAAAAATGGACAGAATAGCCCTATAAGGCTCCATAGAGTGAAGGGCCCGGTCCTGTATGTGGCCCTGTGGTAGTGTTGATGAAACATTGTGGCCCCTTGCAACATTTAAGTTGCCCATCCCTGGTTTAGCACAAGGACGGGAAACAGGGAAATTATTAATCCGTACAATAAACAATCAATCAATTTGCCATTTTACAGCGTTTGCTGGAAGCGATAACATCGGTACTGTTTGTGCTGTTTGCAAGATAAAGTCCAATAAATCCCACATGATTAATCTGTCGTTTTATGATCTGTTTCCATTTACAGATTAAACAAACCAGATATAACGTGTTCATTAGAGAGCTTTAGAGGCTGGTTGCATGTTGAACTGTTCCTTTAATGAGCCAGGAACCAGTGGTTCTTCTCCTTTAGGTTTTATTTCCTCTCAGACTGCAGCAACAATTGTCTTGTAAATTAACAGTAAAATACTGGCAGCAGCGTTCTACTGTTAATGTTTCAGTTCCTCTACTGTTATCTACTTTACAGGATGTTACTGTGATAAAACCACATATTGAATTACAGTAAAATCCTGCATTTCATTGATTTTTACAGGAGACTAAAACACAGTACAGTGCTGAAGCTAGATGCAATATTGTTTTCTTTTTTGGTAATTCTGTGTCTTTTTGGGGGTAATTTTGTGTCTTTTTAAATAATTTTGTGTCTTTTTTGTAATTTTGTGTCTTTTTTAAATAATTCTGTGTCTTTTTTAAATAATTTTGTGTCTTTTTAAAATAATTTTGTGTCTTTTTAAATAATTTTGTGTCTTCTTTGGTAATTTTGTGTCTTTTTTGGGTCATTTTGTGCCTTTTCTAAAATAATTTTGTCTTTTTTGGTAAGGAGTTCAGTAGATTTTTATAGTAGACTAAACACAGTTTAGTGCTGAAGCTAGTTGCAATATTGTTGCATTATACAATGCAGTCATTTTTTGTAAATAGAGCATATTACTGTCTAAAAGCCAATTACTATGAATTAAGCGCTGTCTTCACTGTAACCTCAGTAATTTTAATAAACCATATACTGAATGAGTTAGTTAAGTAAAATACAGCCATTAAAAATGTGGACAAGAAGAGACTTAGAAAATATATATATATATATATATATTTTATGGGAAACGGCAAGCTACCTGCAAATATTGCCCAGGATGCATTGTTTTCTCCAGTATAATACCTTTTTAATGGAAAACAGTATGTTACTGTCACAATTTGGCTGTTTTCTTACAGCAGTTTAGGTATGCATATTGTGAGTGAGTCCTGCAGCAGCCATGAGAAACTGTTTACTGTCTGAGGCAAAAACTACTGAACTCCTGCCAAAGCAAAAAGCCACGGGGCAACACAGTTCTGATGGTCACACAAAGCTTCAGCCGCTCGGTTACCATGTTAAGTTACCATATGAAGCTCAAACAGCATGAAATGTGGGCACACAGTCAGAATGATTTACTGTAATAGTTTCCGTGCAGGTACAGTGTGATAATATCTGGCAGTCGGATATAATAAAGGGCTCGACCATGTTTGTATTTGTAACCAGAGAAGCTGCCTTTCCATGCCACAAAATTATTTTAAAAGACACAAAATTACCAAAAAAAGACACAAAATTATTTTAAAAAGACACAAAATTACCAAAAGACACAAAATTACCAAAAAAAGACACAAAATTACCAAAAAGAGACACAGAATTACCAAAAAAAAAGACACAAAATTACCAAAAAAAAGACACAAAATTATTTTTAAAAGATACAAAATTACAAAAGAGACACAAAATGATTCAAAAAGACACAAAATTACCAAAAAAAAGACACAAAATTACCCAAAAAAGACACAAAATTACCAAAAAGAGACACAGAATTACCAAAAAAAGACACAAAATTACCAAAAAAAGACACAAAATTACCAAAAAAAGACACAAACTTACCAAAAAGACACAAAGTTATTTAAAAAAGACACAAAATTACAAAAAAAAGACACAGAATTACCAAAAAGACACAAATTTATTTAAAAAAAAGACACAAAATGTATTTAAAAAGACACAAAATTAAAAAAAAAGACACAGAATTACCAAAAAAGACACAAAAATACTAAAAAAAAAAAAAGACACAGAATTACCAAAAAAGACACAAAATTACTAAAAAAAAAGACACAGAATTACCAAAAAAGACACAAAATTACTTTAAAAAAAAAAGACACAGAATTACCAAAAAAGACAAACAATATTGCATCTAGCTTCAGCACTATACTGTGTTTAGTCTACTTTAGTTACCATATGAAGCTCAAACAGCAGGAAATGTGGGCACACAGTCAGAAGGATTTACTGTAATAGTTTCCGTGTGGGTACAGTGTGATAATATCTGGCAGTAGAAGATAATAAAGGGCTCGACCATGTTTGTATTTGTAGCCAGAGAAGCTGCCTTTCCATGCCACAAAATTATTTTAGAAAGACACAAAATTACCAAAAGACACAAAATTACCAAAAAAAGACACAAAATTACCAAAAAAAAGACACAAAATTACCAAAAAAAGACACAAAATTACCAAAAAAAGACACAAAATTATTTTTACAAGATACAAAATTACAAAAAAGACACAAAATGATTAAAAAAGACACAAAATTACCAAAAAGAGACACAAAATTATTTTTAAAAGATACAAAATTACAAAAAAGACACAAAATGATTAAAAAAGACACAAAGTTATTTAAAAAAGACACAAAATTACCAAAAAAAGACACAAAATTACCAAAAAAAAGACACAAAATTACAAAAAAAAACACAAAATTACCCAAAAGACACAAAGTTATTTAAAAAAGACACAAAATTACCAAAAAAGGACACAGAATTACCAAAAAAGACACGAAATTAATTTTTAAAAAAGACACCAAAAAAGACACAAAACGACCAAAAAAAAGACACAAAATTATTTTTAAAAGACACAAAATTATTTAAAAAGACACAAAATTACCAAAAAAGACACAAAATGTATTTTAAAAAAGACACAAAATTAATTTAAAAAAAGACAGAATTACCAAAAAAGGACACAGAATTACCAAAAAAGACAAACAATATTGCAACTAGCTTCAGTGTTTAGTCTACTTTAGTGACCATATGAAGCTCAAACAGCAGGAAATGTGGGCACACAGTCAGAAGGATTTACTGTAATAGTTTCCGTGCAGGTACAGTGTGATAATATCTGGCAGTAGAAGATAATAAAGGGCTCTACATTTCTGACAACTGAGTCACTGTCTGTAACCAGAGAAGCTGCCCTTTATTCACACTTAGTACATGTTGTTTTCATGCTTTCTTTCACCTTTGGGCATCGGCAGCAACAACAAATATTTAACAAAAGGGTGGATCGAGCTTTTAGAAGTGATGCATCATCACCTTTCATGATTTGGTAACTGGGTGGAGCGATCCAATAGTTCTATTTTCTACCCACGTACAAGGAAGTAACAGTCAGTCCCTGGAAAGCCCCACCAGGAAGTACTGCTCTGTTTTTATTCCCACACCTAGTTCACTGTGACAGTCATCTAGAGCAAGAAACCAGGTGAAGACAGTCAAGATGAGAGGCACTTAGCTAGAAAAGGGCCTTTAAGTGTCTGTGTGTGTGTGTGTGTGTGTGTGTGTGTGTGTGTGTGTGTGTGTTTATCTGTAAGGAGGTAACTCAGCCATACACACTTCCAGCTTTCATGTTATCCAGCCTCTTGTTAAATAATACCAAACTCAAATTACCTGGGGGCAAAGAAAAAAAAAACGAAATTATTTAAAAAAGACACAAAATGACAAAAAAAAATACACAGAATTACCAAAAAAGACACAAAATTATTTTAAGAAGACATAAAATGACCAAAAAAAGACACAAAATGATTTTAAAAAGACACAAAATTACCAAAAAAAGACACAGAATTATTCTTAAAAAGACACAAAATTATTAAAAAAGACACTAAATTATTTAAATAGACACAAAATTACCAAAAAAGACACAAAATTATTTTTAAAAAGACACAATTATTAAAAAAAAGACACAAAATTACCAAAAAAGTAATTAAAGGGACCATCCACACACAACACAGTAAAGTGCCATTCATATAAAACTCACATTAAACTTTCATATCAAGGTGGGGGCCACAAAATATCGTCACGTCAGTTTGAGACCCCTGCATTACACAGATTTAATTTTAGTTTATTTCATTTCGCTTTAACTTGTGTAATAAGCACCTAAACTGTGTGTGCTGAAGATGAAAACAAAATAATAATAATAATAAAAGAGTAAGACAAAACATTTAACATGAGATATAGAATACATATTCGAAAAGGAGTGAGAAGAAGTAAAACTTTTTTATGCACAAGAGACATGCTGGTGGAGGAGAGACTGGCTTATAGTCTTATAATGTTCTTGAGAAAGACTTATATCTCACATAAACCTGTTTCTTTATTCTTACAACTTCAGCCGACAAATGTGAAACAGTTATAGTACTAGACAGGCCTCAGGAAACACCTTCACCTTGCCTTTACCTAGAACCAAGGCACTCAAAAGGTCAGTTATGTACACTGTAATAAATTATTCTGTAATCATTTTATTTTACTTAATATATTTGGTCAAATGTATTAAATATAAATGCATCCTTGATTTTGAGGCAGTTGTTTAAGTAACTTTAATATAAAAAATGTTGAGATAGAATCTACTTATTTTGATCACATTAAATATAATCTTTGTGTATGAAATTCTAAATCAAGAGAATTTTGAATGAATCCAACACAATAGAATTAGTCCGTTTTTAATCGACACTAAACACTTCCTGTTAAGTTGTTATTAACTCAACTTGTAACTTGTAAACTGAAACTGAGGGAAACAGTGTTTCGTCATCATATTATGTTGCAATAGGCTTCTATGAAATTAGGAAATCATGTTAAGTTGAACTCAAGCATGTTAAAACATCATGGTACATTTTATGCTTACCTTGTATATTTATTTATTTATTTATTCATTTATTTAATTATTCATTTATTAGGTGAGGTTACCACTAGATGAGGTTACTTCTAGGTGAGGTTACTGCTAGGTGAGGTTACCGCTAGGTGAGGTTACCGCTAGGTGAGGTTACCTTTAGGTGAGGTTACCACTAGGTGAGGTTACCTTTAGGTGAGGTTACCACTAGGTGAGGTTACCTCTAGGCGAGGTTACCTCTAGGTGAGGTTACCGCAAGGTGAGGTTACCGCTAGGTGAGGTTACCGCTAGGTGAGGTTACCTCTTGGTGAGGTTACCGCAAGGTGAGGTTACCGCTCGGTGAGGTTACCGCTAGGTGAGGTTACCGCTAGGTGAGGTTACCGCTCGGTGAGGTTACCTCTAGGTGAGGTTACCGCAAGGTGAGGTTACCGCTCGGTGAGGTTACCGCTAGGTGAGGTTACCGCTAGGTGAGGTTACCGCTCGGTGAGGTTACCTCTTGGTGAGGTTACCGCAAGGTGAGGTTACCGCTCGGTGAGGTTACCGCTAGGTGAGGTTACCGCTAGGTGAGGTTACCGCTCGGTGAGGTTACCTCTAGGTGAGGTTACCTCCAGGTGAGGTTACCGCTAGGTGAGGTTACCGCTAGGTGAGGTTACCTCTTGGTGAGGTTACCGCAAGGTGAGGTTACCGCTCGGTGAGGTTACCGCTAGGTGAGGTTACCTCTAGGTGAGGTTACCGCTAGGTGAGGTTACCACTAGGTGAGGTTACCACTAGGTGAGGTTACCGCTAGGTGAGGTTACCGCTAGGTGAGGTTACCTGTGTATACTGCAGGAGGGATGTTACACATGTCCTTATTCTCGCGATATAGCCTTTATTCTTAAACTTTTCTATAGTGATTTTTCTATTTAAATAAATGAATAAACGTTTAATGTAGCCCTTATTTAGTTGTTTTTGTCCCACTAATGAATTAAATGCTGAGTCATCTATATTTAACACATGAGATGTATTACCTTGGGAATCACTGTATTAGATGATGTTTGTACAGCTGATGTCTGATGTCTTTTGTTTCCTATGAATAGCAGTTGGAGCTATTGTAACATTAATAATAGGCTAAAATGTGTTTATGGAGCAGGACCAATGTGTGTCATGTTACATAACAAAGCTATAACGGGTAATAGAAGTCCCTCCTGTCTCTCTTCAGACATCTGACCCGTCACTGTTTGCATTTTCAGATCAACACATCCTAATGGAGCTGGAGAAACGGAAGATAGTGGTCTTCACGCCATCTCGCCGCGTTGGCGGGAAGCGAGTGGTTTGCTATGACGACCGGTTTATCGTCAAGTTAGCGTACGAGTCGGACGGAGTGATCGTGTCCAACGACACCTACCGGGACCTGCAAGGAGAAAGACCTGAGTGGAAGAAATGCATCGAGGAGAGGCTCCTCATGTTCTCCTTTGTCAATGACAAGTAAGAAATAATCCATCCACCCATTTTCCTACGCTTATCCAGGGCCGGGTCGCGGGGGCAGCAGGCTAAGCAGGGCATTCCAGACTAATTTTATTTGTAGAGCGCCTTTTAAAAGCGCTTCACACAAAAAAAACACGTCCAAAAAAAAAGGATATACACTGTAAATAATGGCTGTGAAATGTACAGTTATTTACTGTTTTATTCACTGTGTTTGATTTTTACAGTATAGTGCTGTATAATTTACAATAAAATCGGTCCTTGTGACAAAATCACAGTAGTTAAAGCATTACTGTGGAAAAAAAACACAGTAATTTGGTGTTTTTTCAGTCATTTGGTGTCTTTTTTGTTAATTTTGTGTCCTTTTTTTGGTAATTTAGTGTTTTTTCAGTCATTTTGTGTCTTTTTTGGGTCATTTTGTGTCTTTTTTTAGTCAGTTTGTGTCTTTTTCTTATGATTTTGTGTCTTTTTTGGTCATTTTGTGTCATTTTTGAGTAATTTAGTGTTTTTTCAGTCATTTTGTCTTTATTTGGTCATTTTGTGTCTTTTTTGGTCACTGTGTGTCTTTTTTAAGTAATTTAGTTTTTTTCTGTCATTTTGTGTCTGTTTTTTAGTATTTTTTTGGTCATTTTGATACTGCCTCCAGCGGCCCCCAGGTAATTTGAGTTTGAGACCCCTGGTCTAGACCCTGCAAGGCCTGAATATAAAAGTAATTAGTCAGATTTCATCAGTTCTGTATTTTACTGGAAGCAATTTAAGGGAGGTAATTAGCCTGTTTTTCTGCCCTGTGAGGTGTCACGGTTTCCTCCAGTTAATATGTTACCAGCAGGCTTATTGCCGCCTGAGGACTCAATTACGGAAACATAATTATGCAGCACCCAGCTGATTTGTCATAGTCAGTCAGTTATTTTTGTGTCTTGTTTTGTTTTGTCCAGGTTCATGCCACCAGATGACCCTCTGGGTCGCCACGGCCCCAGCCTTGATAATTTCCTCCGGAAAAAGCCTCTGCCTGCTGAGCAAAAGAAACAGCTCTGTCCATATGGTGAGATATTATTCAACATATTCTCTAACTGTGTCAAACAGAACTGCTTGGTTAGTTTTAGGCACCAAAACTACTTGGTTAACGATTTATCGGGCGAAGAACCGTATTTGGTAAGCGGATATCCAAAATAAAAACAGAACAAAGTTGCAAATTTACTAGATTAAAGTGGCAAATCTGCGCTAAAAAGTTGCAGATTTAAGAGATTTAAAGTGGCAAATCCGTGCAAAAAAAGTTGCAGATTTAAAAGATTTAAAGTGGCAAATCTGTGCTAGAAATGTAGCAGATTTAAGAGATTTAAAGCGGCAAATCTACAAGACAAAAAAGTTGCAGATTTAATAGATTTAAAGTGGCAAATCTGCGCTAAAAAAGTAGCAGATTTAAGAGATTTAAAGTGGCAAATCTGAGCTAAAAAAGTAGCAGATTTAATAGATTTAAAGTGGCAAATCTGCGCTAAAAAAGTTGCAGATTTAAGAGATTTAAAGTGGTAAATCTGCGCTAAAAAAGTAGCAGATTTAATAGATTTAAAGTGGCAAATCTGCGCTATAAAAGTTTCAGATTTAAAAGATTTAAAGTGGCAAATCTGTGCTTAAAAAGTAGCAGATTTAAGAGATTTAAAGTGGCAAATCTGCGTAAAAAAAGTAGCAGTTTTAAGAGATTTAAAGTGGCAAATCTGCGCTGAAAAAGTAGCAGATTTAAGAGATTTAAAGTGGCAAATCTGCACTAAAAAAGTTGCAGATTTAAGAGAAAAAAGTGGGGATAAAAGCCACTTTTTCCTCGCAGATTCACCACTTTAAAACTCATAAATCTGCACATTTTTTCTCATAGATTTGCCACTTTAATCTCGTAAATTAATTTCTCAAAATATGACCCCCCTCCCCCGGGTATGTATGTTTTTTTTTACACATTGTGGCAGTACGTAATATCCTCCAATATTCTCTAGGGTTGAAATTTGGAATTTGCAAGTATTTCAATGAGGGTTAAGTTTAGAAAAAAAGAGCAGGGTTTGGGTGGAAAATGACAACTTCTGTGCATCACTACTGGACACATTTACTTGGTGTTAATCAGTTAACTTAACAAGTTAACTTAAAATAACAGAACTTTGTTGATTACTGGTTCCTGGGTCAAAGTCCTGTGTTTGTTTGGCCCATCACACTCACTGTTTACTGGCTTTCTCTGGCTTAATAATACGCCACCTCACTTCCTCCTTCGCTCTTGTCAGTCTTACATGGGTCATTATAAGTTTAACCTCCTGGCTCACAGTTAGGTTGGTTATCTTTGAATAACAGTGAATTACTTTTAGTAGGTTTAACCCATTTAGGCCTGAAACGGCTGTAAAAAAAAATGCCTGTAAAACCTCTGGGTGATTTTAAAATAAGCCCCTAAAATCTGAAGTTTTTCTGTAAATTCAACAGAAGTGTCAACTCTTCCTACTAAATAATAGATTTTTCAGCCTCTGTAGCAGATAGAAATGAAATTCAAAAAGTTTTTGTCATTTTGTGTCTGTTTTTGTCATTTTGTGTCTTTCTTTTGGTCATTTTGTGTCTTTTTTTGTCATTTTGTGTCTTTTTTTTGTCATTTTGTGTCTGTTTTGGTCATTTTGTGTCTTTTTTTGGTCATTTTGTGTCTTTTTTGGTGATGATTCCAAAGTTCTGGAAAAGTCCCATGATGCATTGCAACACTCCCACATGTATTCTGATACATTTCATTGGTCAAGGGACCGAAAATAGGTGGAAAAAACTACAAATACTACAAATACTACAAAACGACGTATCTGCTTTCCGGGCTTTAATGGTAGAATAACACAACAGCGCCCCAACAGGTTTTAATGGTAGAAATGCGATAATGCTTTCCCGCTTCACATGGGTTAACTACAACAGTGAATGACAACAGCCTGTATGACTGGCACAGAGCACCATTCTTTATGAAGTTTTGGACAAGGAAGTATCTTTGTGACCCAAATGAGATCACCTACAAATTTTCTTTTTTTGATTTCCCGCAGATAAAAAGTGCACTTACGGCCTCAAATGTAAGTTCTACCACCCGGAGCGGTCCAACCAGTCCTACCTGTCTTTGGCTGACGAACTGAGAGAGAAAGCCCAGATTTCTACCGCAAAAGAAGACAGAAGTGCCAGATTATCACCCAGACATCTTCAGTCGGAGCCTGAGCCTTCTCACAAGGCCTTTTCCCATCCCAAAGACTCCAACACGGAGCTTTTAAGAGACCAGCAGAGCTCTTCACATCCCACACAAAACTCCCTGGTGTACTGGGGGGATCCGAGGAGTGGTCAGGGTCAGAACGAGTGGCCCGGGCTGCCCTCCATGCCCACTCATTACTACACCAGCAACTCTCACGAGTACCTGGACTCCGGCCTCGGGTCCTATGAGAGTCAGTACTCTGACGGGTGCCTCAGAGACTCCCACAGGCTCCGGCCCCAGCAGCAGAGACAACATGCCCCAGTGCATTTAGAGAAGAATAACAGCAGCAGCCAGTCCTGCAGGTGCTGCTCCACGCAGCAGCATCGTCACCATGGAAACCTGGACTCCAAGGGTCAACACAAGTACGACACCTACTCTCCTCACGTCTTCCCGCCTGGCGTGCCGCACCAGAACAGCCTCCCCAGCCACCTGCATTACAGCGGAGCCCCGGCTCACAATAAGGTGGGTTAACTCTGACTAACGGTCAATTACTTTTAGTAGGTTTAACCCATTTAAAGGCCTAAAACGGCTGTAAAAAAATGCCTGTAAAACCTCTGGGTGATTTTAAAATAAGCCCCTGTAGAACCTGATAATGTAATAAATTCCCGTTAATGTAATAACCCAGATAATGTAATAAAAATCTGCACTTGAGTCCATTGAAAATGTAATAAAACCTGATAATGTAATAAAGTGCATTTCCCAATAATGTAATACACTTTTTTTTTACCAATAATGTACTCAAGTGCAGATTTTTATTACATTATCCGGGTTATTACATTATCGGGAATTTATTACATTATCAGGTTCTACAGCATTTTTCAGCCTCTGTAGCAGATAGAAATGAATTTCTGGAAAAGTCCTACGATGCATTATGACACTCCCACATGTATTCTCATTTTGTGTCCTCTTGTGTCTTTTTTTAGTCATTTTGTGTCCCTTTTTGTCATTTTGTGTCATTTTGTGTCTTTTTTAGTCATTTTGTGTCTTTTTTTAGTCATTTTGTCTTTTTTGGTCATTTTGTGTCTTTTTTTGTCATTTTGTGTCTTTTTTAGTCATTTTGTGTCTTTTTTTTTTGTCATTTTGTTTCTTTTTGTGTCTGTTTTTAGTCATTTAGTGTCTTTTTTGGTCATTTTGTGCCTTGTTTTAGTCATTTTGTCTTTTTGGGTCCTTTTTTAGTCATTTTGTGTAATTTTTTAGTCATTTTGTGTCTTTTTTTGGTCATTTTGCATCAGCAGCAGTACTGGTCCGATCCCTTCCAGGGGATGCCCCAAACCAGGACGTCCTGCAGTCTCCCGTCCTCGGCCAGCTCCTTGCACTCCAACAACTGCTCTTACAAAGGCCCTCAGTTCGACCCGTGGGGCCCGCAGCAGTCCTCTCCTGCTGCGTTCGACCCAAAAAGGTTGGAGCTCCGCAAGAAGCTGCAAGCCATCTTCAACCCGCATCAGGTGGATACGGTCCTGGAGATGTTTCCACACGAGACCAACGCAGAGAAACTGGCTGCAGAGATCCTCAACATGAAGGCTCAGAGGGGGATCTTCTGATGATTCCTCTGGTTTTTCTTCCCTTTAGGCTTGGGATGATGTAATGTATCCTGGTGTCAATATTTGTGATTATCCTTCCCCCCACTGCAAAAAATATGTGTCTAAAAACCAGATAAAAACACTAAATCTGAGGGAAATGATCTTGCTGCATGGACAGATAATTTACCTTGACAAGATTTCTTGAATTAATATTATTAAGTCTAGAAATAAGCATGTTGAACACTTAAAATAAGAAATTAACTCTTAAAACAAGATTACTTATCTAACACTTCTAAATCTAAAGTTTTTCTTATCTTGGTAAGAAACAAATAATTGTCAGTGCAGCTTTAATTTAGCTCTTTTGTAGATTTTTTTTGTCTTTTTTGGTCATTTTGTGACCAAAAGAAGATGTAAAAAGACACAAAATTACAAAAAAAGACACAAAGAAAGACACAAAAAGACACAAAAAAGACAAACAAGACAGAAAATCACAAAAAAAGACAGAAAAAGACAAAAAATACCAAGCAAAAAAGTCACAAAAGACAAAAAAACATCAAAAAAAGACAGAGAAACGGGCCAGTTCATCGCTGCTTGCAGCTTTAATCCATCTTGTTTTTAGAGTTAATTTCTTGTGTTCAACATGCTTATTTCTAGATTTAATAATCTTAATTTAAGAAATCTTGTCAAGGTAAATTATCTGTCCATGCAGCGAGATCATTTCCCTCAGATTTAGTGTTTATCTGGTTTTTAGACACACCTTTTTTTTGCAGTGTACATGCATTTGAGCATGAAATATGTTAAGTTACTGCACTGTAAACATATTTAAAATTGCAGTTTCATCATATCTGGTTAAGTGCACGCTCCCCCTGCAGCATTTACGTTGCCCATCCCTGAGCTAGAGAAACTCAAAACTAGACTTGAAGTTGGCAAAAAGTAGATGTCAAGGTGCCGGGCTGTAGAAAATGTAATACAGTTTATAGGGAAAACAGAAATAACTGTTCATGTCATATGATTTTTGGCCTAAAGAGCCACAGGTTGCCTCCCCTTGAAATAGAGTATTAACAGTGTCTTAGTCTGTTGTTTCTTAAGGGAAACTTCCTGTATTTTTATACAGACTTTTATTTTTCACTTCCCTACCATGATGTCACATGGTACAGACAACAATTACATCGTTTGCATCAGCATATTTAATTTACCCCTGACTTAAGAAATACAGGAAGTATCAGGGAACAAAAAATAAGTTAATATATAAATATATATATTTAGCACTTTCCTGTCATTAAACAGTATTGTTGGCATTGTAAAGTCAGCATTTTACTTTTTCTGGCTTTAGTTGTGCTCATTGATGATCACCCCAATAATGGAAATTTACCGACTTATTGCTTTGTTTTTTATTGCAAAATGCAATAAAATTGTACTTTTTGTCCAAATCCCAACTTCCCTCTCAGCTTCTTCAGACAGAAATAACATGACACTCATGTGACTCTCTGTCATGGCAAGCAAGGATTTTTTTTTTTTTTTTTTTTTTTTTTTGTAGTGTGTATTCTGCCCTACAAAGCGTAATTGCAGTAATTATATTTTTGGTCAAATTTGATTTATAACAAAAAATAAACTCCTTGATATCTGTTTTATCTTGTGACAAAGTTTTAGATTTCAATTTTGCTTTATTTCAGAGAAATAATTATATAAAAACCACAAAATCCAACTCAAAACCAAGCAGTAATTGCACTTACCACAGTCTGCTTTGGATATATATACTAATTTAAACATGAAAATAATAGAAATTATAAGCTTATTTTTAATAGGTTTTTAGATTTCTAATAGTTACTGGACTCTGTTTTTGCATTACTATTAGAACCTTTTACACCTTTTAACTACGTTTTTGGGGTCAAATGTCAAATAAATCATCATGATTTTTTAGCATTTTTTAACATAATACATGTAGAAATAAGTGTCATATCACTTATCTATAACCCATTTGGCTGGCCAGTTAAAAAACGTTAAAAACAACAACTTTAATGCAGTTTTTCTCAGTTTTTACCTTTTGCATAGTTACTGCAGTTAGACTTTGTAGTGTGTATAGTTAAGTGATTTGAAAGTTAATTGAAAATCTGTTTCATTGTGTGTAATGTGCCATTGCAGACGTGCAATTTGCTTTCCTATTTATGTTAAGACAATTTATTATCTGCATTTGTATGACACTGTAGTCAAATGTGACCTTGTCGTCCAATATTTTGGATGAAAAGTGCCTCTAGAGTAAAAGAGTAATGACTGAGCTTCTAGAGTTTTGACTGTTGATGCATATTGTGTCGAATGTGATATATTTTAACCTCTTCTTGCCTTAAAATCAAGTTCTCACGTCGTAAGGAATCGTTGTATAAAGTATTACTATTTTCTTTAACTTTCACTGCAGTTGTCCAGAACAACTTGTCATTTAACCCTTTGATGCACAACATATTGACCCCCCATGTTATTTAATGCTGCTGTGTGTTTCTGTGCTCTATATTTTGAAATCAACTTATTTAATGATTGAATATTCCAAGTATTCTTTAAATATCTTGTTTTTGATAACAACAGATCATTATTTCCATTTTGCTTTTCATACTTTATGAAGAAAAACAGTTTTTGTATTATTACATAGCTAACTACTTGTCTAAATAGCTTGCTAAGCTAACTACTTAGCCAAGAAGTTAGCTAAGTAGTTAGCTTAGCAAGCTACTTAGCTAAATACTTAGCCAAGAAGTTAGCTAAGTAGTTAGCTTAGCAAGCTATGAACTTTATGAAGAAAAACAGTTTTTGTATTATTACATAGCTAACCACTTGTCTAAGTAGCTTGCTAAGCTAACTACTTAGCCAAGAAGTTAGCTAAGTAGTTAGCTTAGCAAGCTACTTAGCTAAATACTTAGCCAAGAAGTAAGCTAAGTAGTTACCTTAGCAAGCTATGAACTTTATGAAGAAAAACAGATTTTGTTTCAGTACATAGCTAACTACTTGTCTAAGTGGCTTGCTAAGCTAACTACTTAGCCAAGAAGTTAGCTAAGTAGTTAGCTTAGCAAGCTACTTAGCTAAATACTTAGCCAAGAAGTTAGCTAAGTAGTTAGCTTAACAAGCTATGAACTTTATGAAGAAAAACAGTGTTTGTATTATTACATAGCTAACTACTTGTCTAAGTAGCTTGCTAAGTAGTTAGCTTAGCAAGCTACTTAGCTAAAAAATGGATATGGTGCTTTAGACATGTTGTGCATTAGAAGAGTAGTGACACAAAAAGGGATTTTATTAAAAAATGAATAAAGGAAAACATAAAATTAGGATGTATGATGATCCAAAACAAACTAATTGAGGAAAACCTGGAATACTGAATGATGAAAATAATTTATTGCAAAGATATAGAACATAAAAACTCATACATATCAGATCACTTTAGACCCATGTTGTGCATCAAAGGGTTAATATCCCTGTGAGGAGCAGCGGCAGTGTATTTTAGTATTCTGATGCACTCAGATAATGTCAATCCAGTCAAGGATCCAAAAACTGTATTTACACTAAACCCCAAGCTAACAAGGAAACTGACTTTTGAAAAGACTTTGTCACAATCAAATGGAATTTGCTGATAAGTCAAAACCCTTTCCTGTCAACTGGCATCAGTTTCATGACGCATTCTCGGAACAAGTGTTGCTGTAATACTACCGCGTTTTTTGGTTACTGTGCAATTGATAAAAAGTTGATAAAAGTATGGAATTTAGTTCTCATGAACATTCAGATTCATCTTCTCTTAGAAAATCACCCTGTAAATGTCTATTGTAAGATAAATTCATAGTGAGAAAGTTTAGGGAAAAACCATGTAATTAAAAATAAAACTGTGTCAGATATGACGTGTGTGTGTGTTTGTGTGTGTGTGTTACTGGTAAATTTACTGCTGTGCCAGCTTTTCATGAGCCTGGCTGTTTGTTAACTCTATGGAGTCTTATAGGGCTATTTTGTCCATTTTTTAATCATTTTTTCATGTCATTTTGGGTCATTTCTGTTTGTTGTTGTGTCTTTTTTAGTTATTTTGTGTCTTTTTTGTCATTTTGTGTCTTTTTTGGTCATTTGGTGTCTTTTTTTAGTCATTTTGTGTCTTTTTTTAGTCTTGTTGTGTCTTTTTATGTTTTTTTAATCGTTTTGTGTAATTTTGTGTCTTTTTTGTCATTTTTTGTCATTTTGTGTCTTGTTTGTGTCTTTTTATGCTCTTTTGTGTCTTTTTTTAGTCATGTTATGTCTTTTTGTGTCTTCTTTTAGTCCTTTTGTGTCTTTTTTGGCTATTTTGTGTCTTTTCTAGTCCTTTAGTCCAAAAAAAATGTGATTTTGAATCTTTTTTTTAACTTTCAAAACACTATCATGCTCAATAAAGAATTTTAAATGTTGCAAATGTGACCAAATGTGTCAAATCTAACATATAAGAGGGTTCCATCCAGTTCTATCATTTGATACTAAATCTATTTGAGCTTGTCTCCAGTTTTACTTGGTATATCATCATCAAACTGAAACTGGCCTCATGGAGTTTACAGCCAGAACTTTAGAGGTAAATTTACAGTAGGGCTCCACGCTGCTTTGTTTTCTAGTCTGATGGAGGCAACAAGTCTGGATTATTTGGAGCTTTTGGAGACTCCAGAGGGTTAATATGTTTCTAAAGGATATCAGGAACTTAGTATTGGCACCCACTCATTCTTGCATCATAACTTATTGCCTAAAAGCCTAAAATTCCTACTCAACACCCACACTAACATTTCACAAGCATACAAGTCTCTTACGTACAGACCTGTCAAGGGCAGCTCGAAGGTTTCACAAACCTAGGAATGTTCGACTCTACAGGTCATGTTGCAAGCATGAGCAGATCAGAAACTTGTGTTTTCACTGTCTGAGGGGAAAGGTCAGACTGTGTGTGTGTGTGGTCTTGTACTTCCTACATAGTGAGGACCGGAACATGTTTATAGCCAACAGAGTGAGGACTTTTTTGCAAAGTGAGGACATTTCGGCCGGTCCTCACTTCTTTAAGAGAATGTCCTTCGTTTTCGTCTTTGTCAACTTTTTTCATACATAATGAAGATGGATAAGACAAAGGAAATAAAGGCAAAATTTACTGTGAGCTCTTTTAATCTCCCACCAAACAAATACCCCATTACAAAAAACTAAAACTAATAAAAACTAAAGCATTTTCCCAAAAAATGAAACTAAAACTAGCAAACACACTCTAAAAACTCATTAAAACAAACTGAATTTGAAAGCAAAAAATCACAGCGAAATTAAAACTAAAACTAATGAAAAATCCAAACCTATTATAAGGGAATTTACTATTAAAATGAGGGCCCTCACAAAGATAGAAGTACAAGAGTGTGTGTGTGTGTGTGTGTGTGTGTGTGTGTGTGTGTGTGTGTGTGTGTGTGTGTGTGTCAAGGTTATAATAGTTTTGGATTTTTCATTAGTTTTAGTTTTAATTTTGTTGTGATTTTTTGTTTACAAATTCAGTTAGTTTTAGTTAGTTTTTAGAGTGAGTTTGCTAGTTTTAATTAGTTTTTATTTTTTGGGAAAATGCTTAGTTTTAGCGTTAGTTTTAGTGTTTTTGTTGGGTGCCAAATTTAAAAAAAAGTCACAATAAATGTTTCCTTTATTTCCTTTGTCTGATCCATCTCAGCCCCAATAAGTTTATTAAGTCATAAAACCAGATAGAAAAAGGTACGTGTGAAAAAAGTTAACAAAGACGAAAACGAAGGACATTTTCACTATAATTTTAGTTAGTTTTAGGAAGTTTTGTAACCACAAAATACATTTTCAGTTAGTTATGGGTTTTTTGTTTGTTTTAAACTCTCGTATTTCTTTTTATTTCAGTCAATGAAAATGTTTTTTCAATTCTAGTTTTCGTTATTTCGTTAGTTTACCTTGGTGTGTGTGTTAAAATGTTGGCGATCTTCTGACTTTTCCTCTGGATTGTTGTTGATTTTAGTAAACACATTCATGTCCATCACTTTGGTTTATGACCACCAAAAATCCTGCAGAACTAGACATTCCCATCAGTCCCTGCTGGACTTGTTTTTAGTGCTAACGTACTAAACTAACTCATGGTAAACACTGTTCCTGCTAAACATCAACATGATGTTGTCATTTTGAGCATTTTTGAGCATTAAGCTTGGGGCAAGAAAAACATTTTTTGTTTACAGTGCTCAACAGGTTTTCAAAACCTTTGGTTGTCATTCTTGACAGGTAGTTTTTTTAGACAGACCAGACCTTGTGCTTGAAATTCAGCATTTCTCAGTGAGACTAACACACTTTGTATTGCTTGTTTTGTGAGCTGACATATTCGCGAACACTGCAAAATCCAACTGACAAAAATAAGAAATAAATAACTAGAATTAAGCAAATACATGCTGGAAACAAGTAAAATTATCTGCCAGTGCAGTAAGTCAATTTTTCTTTCTAAGAATGATTTAAATAAGTTAAAAAAAAATATCTAGAAATTGGAAAAAACTAATGATGTCTTGAAATAAATCCTAATATACTTATTTTAAGCAATTGTGGCTTGAAAAGCCAGAATGTAGTAACATTAAAATAAGCCAGCAATACTTGAAACTAGCACGTTTTGGTGGTAGAAAATGCTTTCGAAATAACATTAAAACTACATGCAACTAAAACTCTCAATTGGAGCCAATATTTTGGGCAAAAACTCACCAGATTCAACTGTTGAATAGCTTAAAAAAGCTCACAATGTCAATCCTAAAAAGAAGTCTTTAACCCTCTGGAGTCTGCAAAAGCGCCAAAGCATGGCTTCTTCATCACATACAGACGTAAAAACAAAGCAGACCAAAAAAAGACACAAAATGACTTTTAAAAAAAAAGACAATACGGCCAAAAAATACACAAAATGAGAAGACAGAATAACCTATAAAAAAAAACACAGAAGACACAAAATGACAAAAAAAGACACAAAATAACTAAAAAAGACACAAAATGACCAAAAAAAGACACAAAATGACTTATAAAGATACGAAATGACATGAAAAGGATTAAAAAATGGACAAAATAGCTATAGAGTTAAACAATAAGATAATAAAATAAGCACATAATAATAATACTCAGGGTGTGACGATACTCTCATCTCACGAGACGAGACCAGATTTTAAGAAAACTACAATGACAACATATATGACTGGACCAACAGACTTTTATTTAACCGAGTTGCACATGCATTTTGAAATGTTTTATTATTACTCTTTACATGCATGATGTAAGCATGAGCTTTTAATAAACTTCCACAAATTGAAACTAAAACTAAAATTTATAAATGTTAAAATAAGATAAATAAAAAATAAAATCCCCCAGAGGATTAATGAGACCCCGGAGGTGATGTAAGGTTTTCGATCGTTGCGTAATCGATTAGCGACAGTTTCGACCGTGATCACATACGAGGCGGATTAAAGACGGGAGACTCAACTGTGGCCGCTGTCGCTAACTGCACAACATCAGCAGCTGATCAAAACAAAGCAGCATGGCTAATTAGCATAAACATAGCTATCTTGAATTAAGGACATCACTAACTGTGCACAGAGTGTCCGGTGCTTGTTGTAAACAAACAGAGATCGCTAAGTGAACACCTCCTGCAGCAGCAGCACATACACACTGT
The DNA here is from genome assembly GCF_030273125.1 of Centropristis striata. Lineage (NCBI taxonomy): Eukaryota > Metazoa > Chordata > Actinopteri > Perciformes > Serranidae > Centropristis > Centropristis striata. The sequence goes on along the minus strand of NC_081524.1, from coordinate 4,220,760 downwards.
ACTGCTACAGAGCTAACTGTTAGCCTGTTAGCACATACACACTGTACTGCTACAGAGCTAACTGTTAGCCTGTTAGCACATACACACTGTCCTGCTACAGAGCTAACTGTTAGCCTGTTAGCACATACACACTGTACTGCTACAGAGCTAACTGTTAGCCTGTTAGCACATGCACACTGTACTGCTACAGAGCTAACTGTTAGCCTGTTAGCACATGCACACTGTACTGCTACAGAGCTAACTGTTAGCCTGTTAGCACATACACACTGTACTGCTACAGAGCTAACTGTTAGCCTGTTAGCACATACACACTGTACTGCTACAGAGCTAACTGTTAGCCTGTTAGCACATACACACTGTACTGCTACAGAGCTAAATGTTAGCCTGTTAGCACATACACACTGTACTGCTACAGAGCTAACTGTTAGCCTGTTAGCACATACACACTGTACTGCTACAGAGCTAACTGTTAGCCTGTTAGCACATACACACTGCACTGCTACAGAGCTAACTGTTAGCCTGTTAGCACATACACACTGTACTGCTACAGAGCTAACTGTTAGCCTGTTAGCACATACACACTGTACTGCTACAGAGCTAACTGTTAGCCTGTTAGCACATACACACTGCACTGCTACAGAGCTAACTGTTAGCCTGTTAGCACATACACACTGTACTGCTACAGAGCTAACTGTTAGCCTGTTAGCACATACACACTGTACTGCTACAGAGCTAACTGTTAGCCTGTTAGCAGGGCTGTGCCGCTTCGATTCGTTCTTACCCGTCTTAACGAGCCACCGGCCCCTGCGACGTCATTCTTCCCCTCCTTCTCCTCCTCTTCTTCTTTTCCTTTTACTGCCCCCACAGGTCACAAATAGAAGTTTGGATAACTCACAAATCTCGCGAGACTGATTTTTAAGGCGACGAGAAATATCGCCGTTTAATCTCGCGAGATCTCGTCACACCCCTAAATAATACGAATAATTTAATAAGCACATAAAGTAATGGTCAGTAGGTAAATTATACTTAAAGCAATATAATTAAGATACTATTGCTGGATATAAGAAGAAAATACTCGGTAAGTTTCATGTTTTTTGCAGTGAACAAACTCAACAAAAGACCAGAAGAACAAATGTCTGCACAAGCTCACTTGATTAAATTGTATTTTTTTATTGTGAATAACACATGACATACATAACTTTTATGTTTGTACTTTGATACAAAGATTTATATTATTATAATAAATTATCAAATCCATGGATGTGGCTACTGTTCAGCTCTCCATCACTCCCAGGCCATCAGGAGTTTGTGGAATGGCACAAAGGCTCCATGTCCAGGTTTGCTGCAAAGACACAAACAGACATAGCGAAATATTAATGATGGCCACTTTTGAAGTTCAATTAAAACCCAAACTGTTTTTTAATGTGCTTAAGAAAAGGCATATAAAGTCATGGGGGAAAAAAATATTAGACCACCTTTTTCCCCCTTTAATTTCTTGTTCATTTTTAATGCCTGGTACAACTAAATCATGGGTCTCAAACTCGTGGCCCACGGACCAATTGTGGCCCTCATGACGATATTTTGTGGCCCCCACTTTGATATGAAAGTTTAATGTGAGTTTTATATGAATGGCACTTTACCGTGTTGTGTGTGGAAGGTCCCTTTAATTCCTTTTTTTGGTAATTTTGTGTCTTTTTTTTTATAATTTTGTGTCTTTTTTGGTAATTTTGTGTCTTTTTTGGTAATTTTGTGTCTTCCTTGTAATCATTTTGTGTCTGTTTTCATAATTTTGTGTCTTTTTTGGTAATTTTGTGACTTTTTTAAATAATTTTGTGTCTTTTTTGAGTAATTTTGTGTCTTTTTTTGGTCATTTTGTGTCTTTTTTAAATAATTTTGTGTCTTTTGGGGTAATTTTGTGTCTTTATTTAATAATTGTGTCTTTTTTGGTAATTCTGTGTATTTTTTGGTCATTTTGTGTCTTTTTTTGGTCATTTTGATACTTCCTCCGGCGGCCCCCAGGTAAATTGAGTTTGAAACCCCTGAACTAAAGGTACATTTGTTTGGACAAATATAATGATAACAACAAACATAGCTCATAAGAGTTTAATTTAAGAGCTGATATCTGGACATTTAACATGGTTTTCTTCATAATAAACAAAATCATTACCAATAAAACCATGTTAAACATCTAGATATCAGCTCTTAAATTAAACTCTCATGAGCTGTTTTTGACTGTAGGATGGGTTCTGTGTAGTTTACTCCTGTGTAAATCATAGTTCATGTGGTTATTGGATTTCATTTCCGTGTTCAGAAAGAAAAGACTCCATTTGAGCCCAGTTTCCCACAACAATGAGTTAAATTTCTCATGGCTGCAGGCCAGTGAGTTTACACCTCACATTCCAAGTTTACGCCTCGCCACTTAAACGGTGTAATTTGAGGATGACAACCTTTCCACAGCCTGAGATTTGCATATTCAGCTCATCCACTCTGCAGTGCAAAGGATTTTCTCAAGTGTGTCTGGAGGCATTGTTTGGCTGTTAAATAGCTAAGGAGCAGAGTGATGCCTTCATTTGGAGAGACACTTTCGTTTTGTGTATTTATCTTAAGCTTTGGGAATCACAGTTTAATAAGTTAATTACAGATGATCCTGCAGAACATTACAAGTTCATTTACTGTGTGATATCTGCAGTGATGCAGTGGTTAACTTTATAAATCCCAGAGCGTTTATTATCTGCCGTGTTGTTGTTACCGGAAGAAGTGGAAATGTTATGTAATGTTATTTTGTGTCTTTTTTAAGTAATTTTGTGTCTTTATTTTAGTAATTTTGTGTCCTTTATTGGTAATTTTGTGTCTTTTTCTTATAATTTTGTGTAATTTTGGGGTAATTTTTTGTCTTTTTTAGGTCATTTTGTGTCTTTTTTAAGTAATTTAGTGTCTTTTTCTAAAAAGTTTGTGTCTTTTTTTAAGTAATTTTGTGTCTTTTTTAGTAATTTTGTGTAATTTTTGTGTAATTTTTTGTCTTTTTTAGGTCATTTTGTGTCTTTTTTAAAAATAATTTTGTGTCTTTTTTTGTCATTTTGTGTCTTTTTTGTCATTTTGTGTCTTTTTTTAATAATTTTGTGTCTTTTTTGTCATTTTGTGTCTTTTTTCGTCATTTTGTGTCTTTTTCTAATAATTTTGTGTCTTTTTTTAGTAATTTTGTGTATTGTTTGGGTCATTTTGTGTCTTTTTAAAGTAATTTAGTGTCCTTTATTGGTAATTTTGTGTCTTTTTCTTATAATTTTGTGTAATTTTGGAGTATTTTTTTGTCTTTTTTAGATCATTTTGTGTCTTTTTTAAGTAATTTAGTGTCTTTTTCTAAAAAGTTTGTGTCTTTTTTTAAGTAATTTTGTGTCTTTTTTAGTAATTTTGTGTAATTTTTGTGTAATTTTTTGTCTTTTTTAGGTCATTTTGTGTCTTTTTTAAAAATAATTTTGTGTCTTTTTTTGTCATTTTGTGTCTTTTTTGTCATTTTGTGTCTTTTTCTAATAATTTTGTGTCTTTTTTTAGTAATTTTGTGTATTGTTTGGGTCATTTTGTGTCTTTTTTAAGTAATTTAGTGTTTTTTCAGTCATTTGTGTCTTTTTTTAGTGATTTGGTGTCTTTTTTGGTCATTTTGATACTGCCTCCAGCGGGCCCCAGGTAATTTGAGTTGCTGTAAATGATGGTCTTATGGTAATAGGTTGTTAAATAGCTAAGAACCACAGAGTGATGCCTTCATTTGGAGAGACGCTTTCATTTTGTGTATTTATCTTAAGCTTTGGGAATTATCGTTTAATAAGTTAATTACAGATGATCCTGCAGAACATTACAAGTTAATTTACTGTGTGAATCTGCAGTGATGCAGTGGTTGGCTTTATAAATCCCAGAGCAGCGCTGAATGCCAGCTAACACACCCTGAATAAGAATAAGAAGCTACGTGTTGCTTTTGTTCCCGCAGTAAGAAAATGAGATCAGTTACCATTCAGAGTAGCTCTGTCCCCTGAGGCTGCCATCATGTAATACGTGATCAGGTGTCTTTTCTGATCATTTTGTGTCTTTTTTGGTCATTTTGTGTAGTTGTTGGTCTTTTTATGTCTTTTCTGGTCATTTTGTGTCTTTTCTAGACATTTTGTGTCTTTTTTCGGTCATTTTGTGTCTTTTTGGGTCATTTTGTGTCTTTTTTTGACCATTTTGTGGTCAATTTGTGTCTTTTTTGGTCATTTTGTGTATTTTTTGACATTTTGTGGGTTTCTTTTGGCAATTTTTTGTCTTTTTTTGTCATTTTGTGTCTTTTTTTGGTTATTTTGTGTCTTTTGGTCACTTTGTATCTTTTCTGTTCATTTTGTCTCCTTTTTTGGCAATTTTTTTGTCTTTTTTTGGTCATTTTGTGTCTTTTTTGGTCACTTTGTCTCTTTTCTGTTCATTTTTTGTCTTTTTTGGTCATTTTGTGTCTTTTTTGGTCACTTTGTATCTTTTCTGTTCATTTTGTGTCTTTTTTTGATCATTTTGTGGTCATTTTGTTTCCTTTTTTGGTCATTTTGTATCTTTTTTTTAGACATTTTGTGTCTTTTTTTGTCATTTTGTGTCTTTTTTGGTCATTTTGTCTCCTTTTTTGGCAATTTTGTGTCTTTTTTTGGTCATTTTGTGTCTTCTTTGGTCATTTTGTGTCTTTTTTGGTCATTTTGTGTCTTTTTTTGGTCATTTTGTGTCTTTTTTGGTCATTTTGTGTCTTTTTTTGGTCATTTTGTGTCTTTTTTGGTCATTTTGTGTCTTTTTTTGGTCATTTTGTGTAAGAATAAGAAGCTACGTGTTGCTTTTGTTCATGCAGTAAGAAAATGAGACCAGTTACCATTCGAAGTAGCTCTGTCCCCTGTGGCTGCCATCATGTAATCCATGATCAGGTGTCTGCAGCTCCACCCCCAGGTGGAGGTCTGCCTCCCCCTGCAGGTGGCCCAGGAAACGGATGGTTCCCGTGCTGATGCGGCCAGACGGCAGCATGATCCTGACCCGGTGACCCAGCTCCAGGTCCATGGGGGAGTGGGGCACAAACACCCGGTGAGGGCCTTGGGACGACCTCCAGGACCTCACACTGGAGGAAGTCCAGTCAGACAAAAGATAAAGAATAATCAGTTTTAGAGTACCTAACTTTTAAATACACTGTAAAAACACAAAAAGACACAAAATGACTAAAAAAAGACACAAAATGACCAAAAAAAACACATAAAATGACCAAAAAAGACAAAAGACACAAAATGACTGAAAAAACACACAAAATGACTAAAAACTAACCCCAAAAAAAACCACAGAAGACACAAAATGACCAAAAAAGACACAAAAAACACTAAAAATGACACAACAACAAACACAAAATGACCAAAAAAGATACAAAATGACTTACAAAGACATGAGAAACGATTAAAAAAAAAAAAAAATCTGTGTAATTTACGATAAAATACTGGCAGCTGTGTTTGCCAGAACTTCACCGTAAAACATACAGTAAGTGGGATTTCTACTGTAAATTTAAATGTAAATATCAGCAAAAACTGTCATCTAGACCAGCTATTCTCAACCCTGGGGTCCCGGTCCCAATTGTGTCTTTTTTGGTCATTTTGTGTCTTTTTTTGGTCATTTTGTGTCTTTTTTTTTTGGTCATTTTTCAAATTATACTATTAAACTGTTTTCAAATAGTAATAGTTTTCATTGTAGAAAGAAAATTCACATTTAAGAAATGGTCTAGAAACATAAATGTGACACTGTGAAAGCTCCTATGATTGAACTTTAACTGGCTTTCTCAGCTTGTCTACATATCATATATAAATAAAGTTATTATTGTAAATAAAACATGTGTATTTTCAATAAATAGATGGACTCCAGAGGGTTAACTGGCCTGTACAGATGTGAGTTGGTACCTGGTGAGTGATGAAGAGGAGGATGAAGGCCCCAGGCTCAGAGCTGGTGGTGAAGATAACTGACTGCCCGACAAACTGCTGTCGCCTCTCGAGAAAACCTCCGACATCATTCTGGAGTGACCACCTGCTCATTAGACAACACCACTTATATATCACATCCAACAGCATGCATGGGTAAAAACGTCTGAATGGACTGTGTGTGTGTGTGTGTGTGTGTGTGTGTGTGTACTTGTTCTTCCTACATAGTGAGAATCGTTTTTAACCAACAGAGTGAGAGCATTTTTGCAAAGTGAGGACATTTCGGCCGGTCCTCACAAAACTAGCTAAAATTATAGTGAAAATGTCCTTTGTTTTCGTCTTTGTCAAATTTTCATACATGATGAAGATTGATAAACCAAAGGAAATAAAGGCAAAATTTACTGTGACCTCTTTTAATCTCCCACCCAACAAATAACCCATTACAAAAAAAATTAAATTAACTACTAAACTAAAACTATAGCATTTCAAAAAAATAAATACTAAACTAAAACTAACAAACTCACTCGAAAACTCATTAAAACTAACTGAATTTGAAAACAAAAAAATCACAACGAAATTAAAACTAAAACTGATGAATAATTCAAAACTATTATAACCTTGCAAGGGAATTCACTGTTCCAATGAGGGTCCTCACAAAGATAGAAGTACAAGAATGTGTGTGTGTGTGTGTGTGTGTTTGTTTGTTTACTTGAACACTCCTCAAAAGTTTCTCCATTGTCCCCCCCAGACTCTCCCTGCTCCCCATCACTGCCCACTCTCACCAACACTCTGGCATGAGACACCAGCTGAGGAACAAACACAAGTTATTATTACTGAAGTCCACTGGAGCAGTAGTTCTCAACCTTTTTGAGTCGCGACCCCCAATTTAATATGCATGTTGTCCGCGACCCCCGCTCACTGAACACAATCTCACACGCACAGTTCAGATCACCCAAAAAAGACACAAAATGACCAAAAAATGGAAACAAAATGACCAAAAAAGACACAAATTGACCACAAAATGATCGAAAAAACACCAAAATGACCAGAAAAGACACAAAATGACCAAAAAAAGACACAAAATGATCGAAAAAAAAACAAAATGATCAGAAAAGACACAAAATGACCAAAAAAGACACAAAATTACCATAAAAAGACACAAAATTACCATAAAAAGACACAAATTGACCAAAAAAGACACAAAACGACCCAAAAAAAAAAAAAAAAAATACCAAAAAAGACACAACATGACTAAAAAAAGACACAAAATGACCAAAACAAGGAAACAAAATGACCAAAAAAAGACACAAATTGACCACAAAACAATCAAAAAAAGACACAAAATGACCAAAAAAGACACAAAATTACCATAAAAAAACACAAATTGACCAAAAAAGACACAAAACGACACAAAAAAGAAAAAAAAATACTCAAAAAGACACAACATGACTAAAAAAAGACACAAAATGACCACAAAATGATCGAAAAAAAACCAAAATGACACAAAATGACCAAAAAAAGACACAAAATGACCAAAAAAGACACAAAATTACCATAAAAAGACACAAAATTACCATAAAAAGACACAAATTGACCAAAAAAGACACAAAATGACCCAAAAAAGAAAAACAAATACCAAAAAAGACACAACATGACTAAAAAAAGACACAAAATGACCACAAAATGATCGAAAAAAAACCAAAATGACACAAAATGACCAAAAAAAGACACAAAATGACCAAAAAAGACACAAAATTACCATAAAAAGACACAAATTTACCAAAAAAGACACAAAATTACCATAAAAAGACACAAATTGACCAAAAAAGACACAAAATGACCCAAAAAAGAAAAAAAAATACCAAAAAAGACACATGACTAAAAAAAGACACAAAATGACCAAAACAAGGAAACAAAATGACCAAAAAAGACACAAATTGACCACAAAACAATAAAAAAAAAGACACAAAATGACCAAAAAAGACACAAAATGACCAAAAAAAGAAACAACAAATGACCAAAAAAAGACATTAAATGACCAAAATGACTAAAACACATTAACACATGAACACTTTAACACAGTGGAGACAGAGCTGACTTCCAAAATGATTTGGCGACCCCCAGAAATCATCTCAAGACCCCAACTGGGGTCCCGACCCCAAGGTTGAGAACAGCTGCACTGGAGGAAAGTTACTAAGTACATGTTTCCCCACACACACACACACACACACACACACACCTGATTATGCAGCTCTTCGTGTTTTCTCTGCAGCTCTGTAAACCTCCTCTCCCATGATGCTTTCTCACAGGCCACCCTGGTCTTGAGTGACAGAATATCTTTCTCTGTTTTGGTTAATCTGTGATGAAGGGAGCCGGTGCGGTCGGGGCTGCCTGGTATGGCTGCCACCACTTTACTCTCAGAGCCTGGAAAACAAAGTCAATGCAGCTCATTGTATCATATCATATCTCCATTTACACACATGCTGAGCAGATGTAAAGCAGGTTTATAGTGGAAGGCAGATAAACCTTTGGCTTCATAAAGGAGATAAGACAATACAGCTTGTTCTTGGTTTACATTCAACCCTCACACACTTCTTTACATCATAACAATTCATTGTTAACCAAAAAAAAGCTCCAAATAATCCAGACTTGTTGCCTCCATCCAGACTAGAAAACAAAGCATTGGGAGCCCTACTGTAAATTTTCCTAGACTAAAGGACTAGAAAAGACACAAAATCACAAAAAAAAAAAAAGACACAAAATTACTAAAAAAAGACACAAAATGACCAAAAAAGACACAAAATGACTTAAAAAAGAGACAAAATGACTAAAAGAAGACACAAAATGACTAAAAAAAGACACAAAATGACCAAAAAAGACACAAAATGACTAAAAAAAGACACAAAATGACCAAAAAAAGACACAAAATGACCAAAAAAAGACACAAAATGACCGAAAAGACACAAAATTACTAATCATCACTATTCATTTAACCCTCTGGAGTCTCCAAAAAAAAGCTCCAAATAATCCAGACTTGTTGCCTCCATCAGACTAGAAAACAAAGCAGCGTGGAGCCCTACTGTAAATTTACCTCTAAAGTTCTGGCTGTAAACTCCATGAGGCCAGTTTCAGTTTGATGATGATATACCAAGTAAAACTGGAGACAAGCTCAAATAGATTTAGTATCAAATGATAGAACTGGATGGAACCCTCTTATATGGTAGATTTGACACCTTTGGTCACATTTACAACATTTAAAATTCTTTATTGAGCATGATAGTGTTTTGAAAGTTAAAAAAAAGATTAAAAATTACATTTTATGTTGGACTAAAGGACTAAAAAAGACACAAAATGAATAAAAAAGGCACAAAATGGCCAAAAAAAGACACAAAAACACACAAAATGACCAAAAAAAAGACATAAGATGACCAAAACAAACACAGAATAAGACACAAAATGACTAAAAAAAGACAAAAAATAACAAAAAAAGACACAAAATGACTAAAAAAAGACAAAATAGAACTAAAAAAGACACAAAATGACTAAAAAAGACACAAAATTACTTTAAAAATATATTTTTTTGTTTGTTTTGGTCATTTTGTGTGTTTTATGGTAAAAAAAAAAAAAAAAAATTAAGGGTTGTTTTTAATATATATATTTCTTTATTTTTTTTAGGTCATTTTAGGTTTTTTGGTCATTTTGTGTTTTTTGTAGGTGATTTTGTGTCATTTAAGGTATTTTTTGTATATTTTAAGTCTTTTTTTGGTCATTTTATGGTTTTATGGGGTTATTTTGTGTCTTTTTTTGGTCATTTTGTGTCTTTTTCAAGTCATTATATTTTTTCAAGTCATATATTTTTTTCACGATATCCTGGTTTTCTTGATAATAACCAAAATCATTATCAAGAAAATGATAGAAGATGAAAAAAAAGATGTTAAATGTCTAGATATCAGCTCTTAAATTAAACTCTTATCAGCTATTTTTGTTGTTATCATTATATTTGTCCAAACAAATGTACCTTTAGCTGTACCACGTATTAAAATTAACAAGAAATTGAAGAAAAAGGCTGGTCTAATAATTTAAGCTCTATGTTGCTATCTTCTATGGTGGAGAGGTTTCAGGACAGGAACTACTACAAAATAAAAGACATTTAACATTGTTTACCTTTTATTATCTCTACCCTGAGTTATCTGCTGCTTTTTTATCTCCTCTTCACCTCGAAAGTTCAATACAAATAAAGTTTATGATTATATTATTTTATTGACATTCTGTGGGAAGCATGAATTAACTCCAACCTCAACATTCTCTTATATAACACCGTGTTGTAAACTGGTAAATCAGTGAACCTCCTATCTACAAAATCAATGCAGGTACATTGTACCTGTTGGTGCTTTTAGGTGTGCAGCGCCCCCTGCTGGTTCTTATGGGTACTGCCCTACAAAGTCTAAGTGCAGTAAAGGTCAAACTGAGAAAAACTGCTTTAAGGTTTTTTAACATGTTTAAACTGGCCAGCCAAATTGGTTATAGGTAGGTAAGTGATATGACACTTATTTATTTTTTTATTTTTTTTTTTTATATTATTTTATTTTATTTTTTTTATTTATTTATTTATTTATTTATTTATTTTTTTTATTGTTTTGTTTTGTTTTGTTTTGTTTTGTTTTGTTTTGTTTTATTTGGTTTTGTTTTGTTTTGTTTTGTTTTGTTTTGTTTTGTTTTATTTTTATTCCTTGGCTTTCAACCACGCATGAGACTCTGCTTTTGTTTTAGTGTTTTTATGGTTTGTTTTTATTTATTGTTTTTTTTTTATTGTTTTTTTTTAAAAAGCAATAAAACTATTCATTTTAGTGTTTATTTCCTGTTTTGTTTATTTTATTGTTCTTGCTTGTTTATGTACCACTTTGTTGTGGCTGTGGTTGTTTTTAAAGTACTTTACAAATAAAGTTGAGTTGAGTTGAGTTATTTCTACATGTATTGATGATGTCATTTTCATGCTAAAAACAATATGATGATTTATTTGACATTTGACCCCAAAAACATAGTTACTGCACTCTGGTTTTGCTGTAAAAGGATCTAATAGTAATGCAAAATCAGTGCAGCAACAACAATGTTGTTGTCTTCTTTCAGCTTTTATAGTTTGTTTTCAGTGAATAAACAACATTTTCAAATAGATTTTGTTATCTATGTGTGTGTGTGTGTGTGTGGGGGGGGGGGTTAAATAATTGTGTGTCTTTTTTTAATAACTGTGTGTCTTTTTTGGTCATTTTAGTGTCTTTTTTGGGTAATTTTGTGTCTTTTTTTAAATAATTTTTTGTCTTTTTTGGTAATTCTGTGTATTTTTTGGTCATGTTGTGTCTTTTTTTGTAATTATGTATCTTTTTGGGTCATTTTGTATTTTTTTGGGTCATTTTGTGTCTTCTTTTTTTTAATGTCATTATTTCTCTGAAATAAAGCAAACATAAAACAGACATCAAGGAGTTCATTTTCAGTTATAACTCACTTTTGACCAAAAATGTAGTTACTGCAGTTAGACTTTGTAGGGCAGTATAAGACTCATGAACACACCACCATCTCCAAATAGATTTAATCCAGCTAAATAAAGCTCTTTCAAAAAAAAAGAAAGTAGAGGTTTTATACAGGATCCTTACCCACAATTAGTTTCAGTTGCCGGCTTGTGTCCTCTGTTATGTGCCGTTCCCTTGGCAAGAATTTAATTGCATTGTATGGGCATATCTGAAATGCAAATAAACCTGGTTTATATTCAGCATAAAAATCAGCCCCGTTAGAGACAAAATATGGATTTCACAGAGGCCACACTCACCCAGAGGAACCTGCAGGTGCACAGTATCCCTTTAAACGTCCATGTAAACGCAGTCCACAGGATATATGTCGTCATGTTGAAGCATGTTCACTTCACATGGTGGTATTCTGACTGTGGGAAGAGTTACTGTCATTATCTGATACCACTCACAGAGTAACTGAGCTGAATTTAAACTGATCTTCGTGTATTGTTAGTTTTACTACACTGTAGAAAAAAATGTCTGTAGATTTTACGGTGAAAAACTGCTAAACCATGACAGTAAAAGACCGTAAAATGATAAATGGGTTCATTCAGTTTCAGTAACAATGAAACACCATAAATCAGCCAAAACAGTATTTTTTACATAAAAAACAAACAAAACATTACTCCACTGTAAAATACACTGGCACCGTGTTTGTAGCAAAAATTGTATTCTGTTTTAAATGGTTTTATTCTGGTTTGAACTGGTTTCATTCTGGTTTTAAATGGGTTTTTTCTGGGTTTTAACTGGTTTTATTCTGGTTTTTAACTGGTTTTATTCTGGTTTCAAATGGTTCCATTCTGGTTTTATTCTGGTTTTAAATGGTTTTATTCTGGTTTTTAACTGATTTTATTCCGGTTTTAACTGGTTTATTCTGGTTTTAAATGGTTTTATTCTGGTTTTTAAGTAGTTTTATTCTGGTTTTAAATGGTTTTATTCTGGTTTTAAGTGGTTTTATTCTTGTTTTAAATGGTTTTATTCTGGTTTCAAATGGTTTTATTCTGGTTTTAAGTGGTTTTATTGTGGCTATAAATGGTTTTATTCCGGTTTCGAATGGTTTTATTCTGGTTTTAAATGGTTTTATTCTGGTTTCGAATGGTTTTATTCTGGTTTTAAATGGTTTTAAATGGATTTAAATGGTTTTAAGTGGTTTTATTCTGGTTCTAATATATATTTTTGTGTTTGTTTGTTTCCTGAAAGTATGTTGCATTTTTTACAGATATTGCACATTGGTGTAGATATATTTTAGCATGTTAAATAGGTTCTTGCATGTAGTATAACACATTAAAGTGGTATATGACATATACATAATGAGTCCAACGGACCAGGTGGAGCCAGTTAAAGACAGTAAGCTATGCCTTCTGTAGCTGGATGCTGCCATGCTACGGCCTACACACACACAGACACACACACATAATAAATAAATAAACACACAAATGGAAGCATACTATTGGACAATGCACACACAGAACTGTAGACTGACCTTTGCCAGAGGCTAAACAGTTTTATTCTGGTTTTTAACTGATTTTATTCCGGTTTTAACTGGTTTATTCTGGTTTTAAATGGTTTTATTCTGGTTTTTAAGTAGTTTTATTCTGGTTTTAAATGGTTTTATTCTGGTTTTAAGTGGTTTTATTCTTGTTTTAAATGGTTTTATTCTGGTTTCAAATGGTTTTATTCTGGTTTTAAGTGGTTTTATTCTGGTTTTAAATGGTTTTATTCTGGTTTCGAATGGTTTTATTCTGGTTTTAAATGGTTTTATTCTGGTTTCAAATGGTTTTATTCTGGTTTTAAGTGGTTTTATTCTTGTTTTATTCTGGTTTTTATTATGGTTTTATTCTGGTTCTAATATATATTTTTGTGTTTGTTTGTTTCCTGAAAGTATTTTGCATTTTTTACAGATATTGCACATTGGTGAAGATATATTTTAGCATGTCAAATAGCTTCTTGCATGTAGTATAACACATTAAAGTGGTATATGACATATACATAATGAGTCCAACGGACCAGGTGGAGCCAGTTAAAGACAGTAAGCTATGCCTTCTGTAGCTGGATGCTGCCATGCTACGGCCTACACACACACAGACACACACACATAATAAATAAATAAACACACAAATGGAAGCATACTATTGGACAATGCACACACAGAGCTGGAGACTGACCTTTGCCAGAGGCTAAACAGTTTTATTCTGGTTTTTAACTGATTTTATTCCGGTTTTAACTGGTTTATTCTGGTTTTAAATGGTTTTATTCTGGTTTTTAAGTAGTTTTATTCTGGTTTCAAATGGTTTTATTCTGGTTTTAAGTGGTTTTATTCTTGTTTTAAATGGTTTTATTCTGGTTTCAAATGGTTTTATTCTGGTTTTAAGTGGTTTTATTCTGGTTTTAAATGGTTTTATTCTGGTTTCGAATGGTTTTATTCTGGTTTTAAATGGTTTTATTCTGGTTTTAAATGGTTTTATTCTGGTTTTAAGTGGTTTTATTCTGGTTTTAAATGGTTTTATTTTGGTTTTAAGTGGTTTTATTCTTTTAAATGGATTTAAATGGTTTCAAGTGGTTTTATTCTGGTTTTATTCTGGTTTTATTCTGGTTCTAATATATATTTTTGTGTTTGTTTGTTTCCTGAAAGTATTTTGCATTTTTTACAGATATTGCACATTGGTGAAGATATATTTTAGCATGTTAAATAGGTTCTTGCATGTAGTATAACACATTAAAGTGGTATATGACATATATATAATGAGTCCAACGGACCAGGTGGAGCCAGTTAAAGACAGTAAGCTATGCCTTCTGTAGCTGGATGCTGCCATGCTACGGCCTACACACACACAGACACACACACATAATAAATAAATAAACACACAAATGGAAGCATACTATTGGACAATGCACACACAGAGCTGGAGACTGACCTTTGCCAGAGGCTAAACAGTTTTATTCTGGTTTTTAACTGATTTTATTCCGGTTTTAACTGGTTTATTCTGGTTTTAAATGGTTTTATTCTGGTTTTTAAGTAGTTTTATTCTGGTTTTAAATGGTTTTATTCTGGTTTTAAGTGGTTTTATTCTTGTTTTAAATGGTTTTATTCTGGTTTCAAATGGTTTTATTCTGGTTTTAAGTGGTTTTATTGTGGCTATAAATGGTTTTATTCTGATTTTGAATGGTTTTATTCTGGTTTTAAATGGTTTTATTCTGGTTTTAAATGGTTTTATTCTGGTTTTAAGTGGTTTTATTCTGGTTTTAAATGGATTTAAATGGTTTTAAGTGGTTTTATTCTGGTTCTAATATACATTTTTGTGTTTGTTTGTTTCCTGAAAGTATGTTGCATTTTTTACAGATATTGCTCATTGGTGAAGATATATTTTAGCATGTTAAATAGCTTCTTGCATGTAGTATAACACATTAAAGTGATATATGACATATACACAATGAGTCCAACGGACCAGGTGGAGGCAGTTAAAGACAGTAAGCTATGCCTTCTGTAGCTGGATGCTGCCATGCTAAGGCCTACACACACACAGACACACACACACATATAATAAATAAATAAACACACAAATGGAAGCATACTATTGGACAATGCACACACAGAGCTGGAGACTGACCTTTGCCAGAGGCTAAACTGTAGGATGGGAGGAAAGAATCCCATGTGGGCTCATAAGGAAAACTCCCATTTCTTCTCAATGGGTCTGTGTCCTAGTCCATGGTGAATGCTAATGTGGCACACAGGGCTCACTGACCTGTTGCTATGCACCAAGTCTGTGTGAACAGTGCTGCTGACGACTGCTGGGGAGGTAAATCTGGTCTAATCCTCTTAGTCATGCAGTTACACAGTCCAGTTGCATCCAGGCTGCTTAATTTGGGCTACTGAGCCTTACCTATAAACAATGTGAATAAGCCTCCACATGCAGTGCAACTGTTGGAGGAAGGAGGCTTCAGTGTCAGCATCCATCTGTTCTCTCTCTCCCCTGATTCAAGAGATAATAGACACGTTTTAGGCCAAAACATTTGCATAAACACCTAAGCATCTATAGTTATTTACTGTATTATTTACAATTCATCACTGTGTTTGATTTTTTTACAGTACACTGTAAAAAATGTCCCGTTGTTTTTACAGAAAAAAACTGGCAGCTGTGGTTACCAGAATATTTCCTTAAAAAATGTAGTAGCATCATATATTTGCAGTATAAAACATCAGATATTTAAAGTTTGAAAGATCAGACATTTGCAGTATGAAACATCAGATATTTGCAGTTTGAAACATCAGATATTTGAAACATGAAACATCAGATATTTGCAGTATGAAACATCAGATATTTGCAGTATGAAACATCAGATATTTGCAGTATGAACCACACTGTAAAAATGTCCCGTTGTTTTTACAGAAAAAAATTGGCAGCTGTGTTTACCAGAATATTTCCGTAAAAAATACAATACATATGTCAACATCTTTACAGAACAACTTGTAAGTTTTACATCCTAAAACTGTAGTAATTAAAAAAAATAATAATAATTTTAAAGTTGTAGATTATACCGTCCTTTACTGCTAATTTAACATTTTTTATACTAATTATTTATGCAAAATTTACATGCAGAAGTTACTGTAAAAATCATAATAAATTATTTACAGTGTACTTTATTTGCATTGTAAGTCAGTGTCAACTTTATTTATGCAGGACATTTTCTATTTGCTTGCTCCAGTTCTTCAGTACTATTTCTTTACACTGAGTAAAATATTAAAAGTCAAGGACTTTAGACTTTAGACTCTGTTTTCCCTCTTGACCCCTCTCAGAGGTTTGTGGTCTTAGTTAAACATAAAGGACGATAAAGATAACAGATATAAAGTAAGTGGACAGCGACACTTGCTGTCCAGTAATGGGCAAATAGAATACAACAACAAAAAGAGCATGAATAAACAAATAAACACGTATTTTTCGGAGTCAACAAGCATTTTCTGATTCATATCCAATTGTTTCCTAAGGGGAGACTCCACCAGTGAATATGTTTGTTTTTTTAAAACAACAATATATCACCATGAAATTTCCCCACTTCCATACATTACAAATTTATGTTTAAATATGCAAATGAGGTGTTATCTATTGCTGAACTATAGTGAATAAAAACAACAACAACAACAAATAGACAAAGTGTAATAATATAAACAGATAAATGTGTATTTTGGATGCTTTCTTTCACCAGTCTGACAGAAGGAATTAACTGGTTTTATTCTGGTTTTAAATGGTTTTATTCTGGTTTTAAGTGGTTTTATTATGGTTTTAAATGGTTTTATTCTGGTTTTAAGTGGTTTTATTCTGTTTTAAATGGTTTTATTCTGGTTTTATTCTGGTTTTAAGTGGTTTTATTCTGGGTTTTAAATTGTTTTATTCTGGTTTTAAATGGTTTTATTCTGGTTTAAATTGTTTTATTCTGGTTTTAAGTTGTTTTATTCTGGGTTTTAATGGTTTTATTCTGGTTTTAACTGTTTTTTATTCTGGGTTTTAACTGTTTTTATCCTGGTTTTAAGTGGGTTTTATTCTGGGTTATAAATGGTTTTAAATGGTTTTATTCTGGTTTTTAACTGGTTTTAAGTGGTTTTATTCTGGTTTTAAGTGGTTTTATTCTGGTTTTAAATGGTTTTATTCTGGTTTTAAATGGTTTTATTCTGGTTTTAAGTGGTTTTATTCTGGATTTAAGTGGTTTTATTCTGGGTTTTAAATTGTTTTATTCTGGGTTTAAATTGTTTTATTCTGGTTTTAAGTTGTTTTATTCTGGGTTTTAAATGGTTTTATTCTGGTTTTAACTGGTTTTTATTCTGGGTTTTAACTGGTTTTATTCTGGTTTTAAGTGGGTTTTATTCTGGGTTTTAAATTGTTTTATTCTGGTTTTAAATGGTTTTATTCTGGTTTAAATTGTTTTATTCTGGTTTTAAGTTGTTTTATTCTGGGTTTTAAATGGTTTTATTCTGGTTTTAACTGGTTTTTATTCTGGGTTTTAACTGGTTTTAACTGGTTTTATTCTGGTTTTAAGTGGGTTTTATTCTGGGTTTTAAATAGTTTTATTCTGGTTTTTAACTGGTTTTAAGTGGTTTTATTCTGGTTTTAAATGGTTTTATTCTGATTTTAAATGGTTTTATTCTGATTTTAAATGGTTTTATTCTGGTTTTAAGTGGTTTCATTATATAAAGTGGAAAGTCACATTTACTCTACACAGCATTATAATTATCCAAATATAACAGAACTTTCTCAGAATAAATTGTTTTTTTTTTTTTAAAAACTTCCATTCATCATTTTACATTTGATTAAAATGCTTTTTTTCCATACAGTTTGCATGTTTCATTGCACATAAGGCCTATTACCATAAGACCATCACCTAAAGTGTAAGCAGTGAGTGCAACTGAGACTTAATAACACAATCAAACCTCTCTGTATTCTACACGTATTAGATAACAAAGTGTAAATAAATGCCTCAACTCTGGCAGCTTCTGGTCAAACAGGATTATTGAAGAGATTTGTCTCACTGTTTTGAAATCAAGTGTGAAAAAGGGGCAGCATTTCTTCCTCTTCCCTTCTTTCTTCCGTTCATTTTCCTTTTGATAATAAAGTACAAGAGTCTTTGGTTTCAAAGTAAAGCTGGGAATTCAAATGAAATGTGAGCCTACAGGCCATATTTACATGGCTCATTGTTGTGTTTAAATAGCTGTTTGTTTGTTTGTTTGTTTGTGTGTGTGTGTGTGTGTGTGTGTGTGTGTGTGTGTGTGTGTGTGTGTGTGTGTGTGTGTGTGATAAAGTTGTGGACTGACTTAAATCTTGCAAAGTGCTCTGTGTTAATTCACTATCCTCTTCTTATCATGTGTGTGGTTTTGTGTTATGCAACATGCAGACAGAATAATTTTATATGGAACTGACTTTATCAGTTATGTTGGATTTTAGTAACACTGTTGAGCTTGTCTAGAAAATAATCTTTGCATTTGTTTTCATGGTTAATGTTTGTTTTTACACACAAATGGCCATGTTTAGTAAATATTCAATATTTTATCAACTTTATGAATTTTATAACACAGACACAACACCAAGGCTTTCATGGGTGAATCTACGTGACAACACACAAACAATTCTTTGAACTGTTTGACAAACTAGTTGCACCACAGTAACTAAAGTTTCCAGCCTCATAAATAAATATTTAAATAAACATTCATAGTTTATGCTTAGGTTGTGATTATTGCTATTAAATGGTTTAACTAACTTTGTTTTTCATTAAGATTAATTTACATTTCAACTTTTCATTTAAGCTTTTAACAGACTGGATGAAAGAATATAAAATTAATGAATATCTACCAACACAAGCCAGTTAAAGTAGCTCTATACCTCATCCTGCATCAAATTAACAAAATGAGACATTTTGTGGCTTTGTTCCTGGAGAAAGATTCTATGTTGCATTGTTAAAAGTGATGTAAACTCCATTTGTGTCTTCTGATAGAAGAAAGCAGAAACAATATTTGTGATATCTTTTTATTTTATTTTGCATTTCAGTTAAAGAGCAAACACTTAACATACACAACTCCCACAAGTAAGCTGAAGCAAAGCTTTGTGTGAGATTATTACATTCAACAATCCTTTTCCTTGGGAGCCTGTTAGCTACATTTAGGTAGTTACTTTTATTTTGAATTATGTCACATTAACAGCTGTGAGAGCATGGATGAAGCTCTGTAGCTTCTGTGGTTCATTTAGATTGTTGCAGATTTCAAAGACATGATGTCGTGTGTTGTGCCAAGTATTTCTGCACCAAATCAACCACACATCACTGCAAAAAGCTGCTTCTTATCAAATATCTTATTCTCTTTGCACACATGCCAACTTTAAGATGATAAGATGCTATTTAATAAAATAAAAAACCCACACACATTAAGTTTCTCATGCATTAGAATGTTTTATTTTGACCTGTTGTATTTGTATATTTAGGCATACTGCGGCCCCTAAACAGACTTAGAATTGCATACATTGCATTTAAAAACATATGAAAATTAATTAAGACTCTTGTGGATTCAATGATGCTAATCTTATTCATGTGTGAAGTGTTTTAACAATGTTTTAGCTAATGGTCCCTCAACAAGAGCAGGTCTAAAGAGCAGATAGTCATGCTGCTGTCTGAAGGCTTTAGTTCTGTGTAGATCAGTAGTTCTCAACCTTTTTGAGTCTCGACCCCCGATTTAACATCATGTTGTCTCACTGAACAGAATCTCACAGTTCAGATCAGACAAACTCAGTTGATACGACGAATTTTGGACAAATAATGAAGCAGACAACAACTAAAACATCTCTCTGTCTGTGCATTTTTATATTTTTATTGTTACTTTTAATCTAAGTCCTTTGCTATCAGTTTAAAGGTCCATTCTGACCTCCTGAGTGTGTAACAGTCAGCTTCAAGCCAGAGACTCCTTGGAAAGTAACAACTTGATACTTTGGGATTTATCAGAAAAGACACAAAATTACCCAAAAAAGAATCAAATTGACCACAAAATGACACAAAATGATAAAAAAAAAAAAAAAAGTCACAAAATTACCAAAAAAAAGACACAAAATTACCAAAAAAGACACAAAATGACCAAAAAAAGACACAAAATGACCAAAAAAGACACAAAATGACCAAAATAAGACACAAAATGACCAAAAAAGACACAAAATGACCAAAAAAAGACACAAAACGGCCCAAAAAAGAAACAAAATGACCAAAATAAGACACAAAATGACAAAAAAGACACAAAATGACCAAAAAAAGACACAAAATGACTAAAAAAAGACACAAAATGAATAAGAAAGACACAAAATGACAAAGACACAAAATTACAAAAAATTAATTAAAAAAAGACACAAAATGACAAAAAAGACACAAAATGACAAAAAAAGACACGAAATGACCAAAACAAGACACAAAATGACAAAAAAAGGACACAAAATAACCAAAAAAAGACACAAAATGACAAAAAAAGGACACAAAATAACCAAAAAAAGACACAAAATGACCAAAAAGACTAAAACATGGTAACACATGAACAATTTAACACATTTAACACAACCCCAAGGTTGAGAGTAGCTGGTGAAGAGGATGAACCAACAACTTGTAATGTCTTGACTCAACACTAACTGCTACAAGGTGAACCCGGAGCCTTTGGGCCCCCTGAGGGTTGAGGGGCCGCAGGGCAGGTACAGGTTGCAATTCATCTTTGGAGAAAATTATTGTTGTTTTTGTTTTGTTTAACTTATTTAAATCTTAGGGTAGAAACAAATGACCAATGTGGTGGTATGGTATGGAATGAGCAAAAGATGTTTAACCCTCTATCAGGTGAAGAACCATATTTGGTAACTTCAGTGGATATAAACTGGGTCCCCATGTACTTTACATTTAGGATATATGGTCAGAACAGGTTAAATGCAATACAGGACACACTATTAACGGAGTAGAATTGTTAAATGGGTTTAAACTTAGCCTCGTTACAAAAATAATCTTTTTGAAATTAACTACTTTTTCACACTTCTGTTTCCAGTCACAGCCATATTTTGGAGAAGTCACTTCTGTTTGTTACACGGGTGTCACCATGGGTTCTTATGGGTTAAATACTGATCAAATAATACTTAGGCTGCTGAAACAACAGATAAAAAGATAACACAAACTTGTGTTCAAAAGGATGTGGTCAAGACAAAAAAGAAAAGAAAAAAAGATGATAGTTGCAGCTGCCCACGCAGCAAACTGCTTTATAAAAGAGTCTAGCTGAGTCCCCCAAGAAGACGAGTCGGTTGTCTTCTGGCATCATGGACGCTCTGCACAGATCTCTGCTGCTTCACCTGCTGACATGTCTCGGACAACACGGTTAGAAACTGATTATTATTCTCAAAACGCTTAATTGCACTTAATAATAATAATAATAATATCATTGTTAGTATTATTGTTACTCATGCATGCTCTTTTTTATTATAGTATATATTTATTTTTTATTTTATTTTATTTTTATTTTTTTCATATTTTTTTTATTTAAAAAAAATGATCTTCTGTTTTCATTTTAGTAGTACCGCTTTCTCTGCCTAATAATGATACATAATATTTATTATCATATATTAATACTTAACTGCTAGATCTATAACTGAAATACACACACACACACACACACACACAGGGGTACCATTATTGTCCTTGTTTAATATTCATGTCACTGTATTGTATTATTGCACAATAAAAAAATGAAAATAATAATTTTCTATCTTTGCAGCATATGCGGTCATAAATGGAGAAAAGGCTGCGGAGGGGTCGATGCGTTATATGGTCTCAGTGCAGAACAGAACAAATCATCATGTTTGTGGAGGATTCCTGATCCGTGAAGACTTTGTTGTTACTGCTGCACACTGTGACGACACGTGAGTTACTTTTCCTCTTGACAATGTTTAATTCATGTAATTGTAATATGTCAATGTAAAAAATATATATATTTAATATAATTGTTTTTTTCATTATTGCTGTCAAAACTGTGGAAAATGTACTGACAAAGTCTCAATGATCTCTCATTCAGGGATATTACACATGTTGTTGTCAGCACACACGATCTCAAGAAGGCTGATGGACAAAAAATATCTATTAAAGAGAAACACAAGCACCCATCTTACACGGCTGTGGGAAAAGGTTATGACATCATGCTCCTCAAAGTAAGTACTAATTCTCATCATTATTGGAGGTCATATTATTTATTTTTCTCATATTTCATATTTTACCAGCTCCATATTCCAGTGATTAATACATTAAATAAAATGTCATATATAAAAGTTAAAATTAGACATTGTAATTCTTGATTTATTATTTTGTGTGCTTTAGTTGTCATATTCCATTGATTAACCCTTTGGAGTTTGGGGCTATTTTGTTGTTTTTTGACTCCTTTTCATTCTGCCTGTATATAAACCACTTAAAAAGTGTTCACCACGCCATGTTGGTGTTGTTTTCAGCACAACCTCACTTATATGACCTGATTATTATTTTTTTCAATTTGACTAACTGGATCAACATCAACACAAAAAAAACATACAAAAACACACACACACAAAATTACAAAAACACATAAAAAATAAAAAAAAAACACATAAAAATACACTTTAAACACACAAAGACGCACCGAAAACACACACTTTTTTTTTCTTCAAAAAACACACAGAAAAACCACAGAAAAAAACACATACAAAAATTGAAAAAAATCACACAAAAAACATTAAAGACAAAATATTGCATTAAAAATGCTGGATGCAAACTGCAAAATTTGAAAAACCTGCAAAAACTTACACTTGGTCGAGGTGGTTTTTTTTTACTTACTAAATTGGACGTGGAAACTTCTAAAAAATCTGACAGCAGGGCTCGATGCTGCTTCATTTTTATGTTGGAACATCATGAAGAAGTCTTGCTCTGATGCTTTCGTGGACTCCAGAGGGTTAATAACGTAAATAAAAATGTCATATATAAAAGTTAAAATTAGACATTGTAATTCTTGATTTGTTATTTTGTGTGTTTTAGTTGTCAAAGAAGGCTACACTGGACAACAGCATAAGAACAATTCCACTTCCAAGACCTACAGAAAACATAAGAGATGGCACACAGTGCCGTGTAGCTGGGTGGGGTAGCACACGTACTGGTGGTGCAGTTGTTGATGAGCTGAGAGTGGTGGACGTGTCTATCATTAAACTACGAGCCTGTGAGAAGTTGTGGAACGGTTATCTTCCTGCCCATGTCATCTGTGCAGGTGGATATCAAACAAACAAAGGATTCTGTCAGGTATGTTTTCTGTCAGTTTACAGAAAAAATCCAACTGGTGTCTAAATGCTTCACACATCTTAAATCAATGATGAATAAACAAACAGCTTCTTCCTCTTCACAGGGTGATAATGGTGGTCCTCTGGTCTGCAACGGGAAGGCTGTTGGTGTCGCGTCTTTCAACAAGAACAAAAACTGTGTCTCAGATGCACCAAATGTCTATACTGACATATCTAAATACATTACCTGGATCAACGGCGTCATTGAGCACGGGACTTGTCGGCAGCACAAACCTCCTGAGCAAGAATCCTGCACAAAGTTTTGCTACATCAAACAGTGATTGTAATTTCGCATTTTTGTTAATTACTCTTTTAACCCTTAATAGGGCACTCATTGAAATACTTGCAAATTCCAAATTTCAACCCTAGAGAATATCGGAGGATATTACATACAGCCAGAATGTGTAAAAAAAACATACGGACCCAGGGGAGGGGGTTCATATTTTGAGAAATAAATTTACAAGATTAAAGCAAAATCTATGAGAAAAAAATGCGAAATGAGATTTATTAGATTTAAAGTGGTGAATCTGCGAAAAAAAAAAGTTGTTTTTTTTTCACTTTTTTTTGTAAATCTGCGACTTTTTCGCGCAGATTTGCCACTTTAAATCTCTTAAATCTGCGACTTTTTTTCTTGTAGATTTGGCACTTTAATTTGCAACTTTTTTCTCGAAATATGACTTCCCCCAAATCATTGAAGAATAACATGACTGTTTTTTTTGCAGATCTTTTTTCCAAATTTTTCATTTTTACATTGGAGGTCCAGGTCAATAAAGTGAATATTATTATATTATTATCATACTGATTGATCAGATGTCATGGTGTCTGATCTTTGCTGATTAGCTGGAATAAATCCATGTGGTTCTACGACCAAACAGAGAGACATGGGGACCCAGTTGTGTCTGTTAAGTGTTTGCTCTTTAACTGAAATGCAAAATAAAATAAAAAGATATCACAAATATTGTTTTTGCTTTCTTCTATCACAAGACACAAATGGAGTTTACATCACTTTTAACAATGCAACATAAAATCTTTCTCCAGGAACATAGGTGTTGGTAGATATTCATTAATTTTATATTCTTTCATCCAGTCTGTTAAAGACTGAAATGGAAAGTTAAAATGTAAATCAATCTTAATGAAAAACAAAGTTAGTTAAACTATTTAATAGCAATAATCACAACCTAAGCATAAACTATGACTGTTTATTTAAATATTTATTTATGAGGCTGGAAACTTTAGTTACTGTGGTGCAACTAGTTTGTCAAACAGTTCAAAGAATTGTTTGTGTGTTGTCACGTAGATTCACCCATGAAAGCCTTGGTGTTGTGTCTGTGTTACAATATTCATAAAGTTGATCAAATATTGAATATTTACCAAACATGGCCTTTAGTGTGTAAAAACAAACATTACCATTTGGTTTCTTTAGATAACATACTTCACTGATATATATATATAAAACGGCTTATTAACCATGAAAACAAATACAAAGATTATCTCCTAGACGAGCTCAACAGTGTTACTAAAATCTTATAATGTAAGATGTACAAGTAGTACTTTTATAACATTTAGTAGAGTTTTACCGGTGAATTGAAAAAGCTACATTCAATCCAACATAACTGATAAAGTCAGTTGCATGTCAGAGTAAAATTATTCTGTCTGCATGTTGCATAACAAAAAACCACACACAGACTCACACAAACCTGATGTCACATGATAAGAGGAGCACTTTGGAAGATTTAAATCTAAGACCAAACACTAAGGTCAATCCATAACTTTATCACACACACACACACACACACACACACAAACACACACACACACACACACAGACACGCAGTGGATAAGGTGGGTGACCGTTGACCTTTTTTCAGCTTCAGGTTCAATAAATATTTAAATAAACATTCATAGTTTATGCTTAGGTTGTGATTATTGCTGTTAAATGGTTTAACTAACTTTGTTTTTCATTAAGATTAATTTACATTTTAACTTTTCATTGAAGTTTTTAACACACTGGATGAAAGAATATAAAATTAACTCTATGGAGTCTTATAGGGCTATTTTGTGCATTTTTTAATCCTTTTCAGGTCATTTTGTGTCTTTTTTTGGTCATTTTGTGTCTGTTGTGTCTTTTTTTAGTTATTTTGTGTCTTTTTTTATCATTTTGTGTCTTTTTTGTCATTTTGTGTCTTTTTTTTGGTCATTTTGTGTCTTTTTTTGTCAATTTGTGTCTGTTGTGTCTTTTTTTTAGTTATTTTGTGTCTTTTTTGTCATTTTGTGTCTTTCTTGGTCATTTGTGTCTTTTTTGTGTCTGTGGTTGTGTCTTTTTTAGTTATTTTGTGTCTTTTTTTGGTCATTTTGTGTCTGTTGTTTCTTTTTTTAGTTATTTTGTGTCTTTTTTGTCATTTTGTGTCTTTCTTGGTCATTTGAGTCTTTTTTAGTTATTTTGTGTCTTTTTTTGGTCATTTTGTGTCTTTTTTGTCATTTTGTGTCTTCTGTGGGGGGTTTTTTGGTTATTCTGTCTTCTCATTTTGTGTCTTTTTTGGTCATTTTGTGTCTTTTTTTAGTAATTTTGTGTCTTTTTGTGTCTTTTTTTGTCTGCTTTGCTTTGACTGGATGTGATGAAGAAGCCATGCTTTGGCTCTTTTGGAGACTCCAGAGGGTTAATGAATATCTACCAACACAAGCCAGTTAAAGTAGCTCTACCTCATCCTGCATCAAATTGACCCTGAGACATTTTGTGGCTTTGTTCCTGGAGAAAGAATTTATGTTGCATTGTTAAAAGTGATGTAAACTCCATTTGTGTCTTCTGATAGAAGAAAGCAAAAACAACATACACAACTCCCACAAGTATGCTGAAGCAAAGCTTTGTGTGAGATTATTACATTCAACAATCCTTTTCCTTGGGAGCCTGTTAGCTACATTTATGTAGTTACTTTTATTTTGAATTTTGGTCACATTAACAGCTGTGAGAGCATGGATGAAGCTCTGTGGCTTCTGTGGTTCATTTAGATTGTTGCAGATTTCAAAGACATGATGTCGTGTGTTGAGCCAAGTATTTCTGCACCAAATCAACCACACATCACTGGAAAAAGCTGCTTCTTATCAAATATCTCATCCTCTTTGCACGAATGCCAACTTTAAGATGATAAGATGCTATTGAATTAAAAAAAAAACCCACACACATTAAGTTTCTCATGCATTAGAATGTTTTATTTTTACCTGTTGTGTTTGTATATTTAGGCATACTGTGGTCCCTAAACAGACTTGGAATTGCATACATTGCATTTAAATATGAAAATGAAGACTCTTGTGGATTAAATGATGCTAATCTTATTCATGTGTGAAGTGTTTTAACAATGTTTTAGCTAATGGTCCCTCAACCAGAGCAGGTCTAAAGAGCAGATAATCATGCTGCTGTCTGAAGGCTTTAGTTCTGTGCTTTAGTTCTACTCAACACTAACTGCTACAAGGTGAACCCGGAGCCTTTGGGCCCCCTGAGGGTTGAGGGGCCGCAGGGCAGGTACAGGTTGCAATTCATCTTTGGAGAAAATTATTGGGGTTTTTTTTGTTTTTTACAAAAACACATTAACTTATTTGAATCTTAGGGTAGAAACAAATGACCAATGTGGTGGTATGGTATGGAATGAGAAAAAGATGTTTAACCCTTTATCAGGGGAAGAACTATATTTGGTAACTTCAGTGGAGATCAAACTGGGTCCCCATGTCTCTCTGTTTGGTCGTAGAACCACATGGATTTATTCCAGCTGATCAGCAAAGATCAGGCTACGTCACAGACAGAGACACCATGACATCTGACCAATCACTATGATAATAATATAACTATAAAAAAGTTTCTCTGGGGAAATTCTGAAAGGGCCACGGGGGCTACTGCCGGTGTGTGTACACTATGATGAGATTCTTCAGAGATTTCAAACAATTAATACTAGTAATGTTATGATACTATATTATATACAAGGAGCACACCTACCCATACCCTTTAATCTCAAAATGTGTGTGTGTGTGTGTGTGTGTGTGTGTGTGTGTGTGTGTGTGTGCGCGCGCGCGTGTGTATGTGTGTGTGTTTGAAACATGTGTATCTGGAGGAGTGTGTGCGCTTACGCGTATGTGTGTGTGTGTGTGTATATGTAACTGTAATCACTTCAAAGGCAATCAGAGCAATCAACAGAATTAACTGCCACCAACTGCCAAAGTTGTGACAGCAGCCAGAGGTGGACAGACTGGAATTTCTGGCCTCGAACAGAAAGCATTTTTGGCAAAACCATAATACCTATCATTGATCCGACTTCACTTTGAGCATCCTGAGTTCTTCCCGAACGTCTACATATGTTTGTTCTTTTAAGAAAAATGAAAAAATAGCTTTGTTAGAGTGATCTAAAAAACTGTTACATCTCCCTTTTTCAGAAATCTTCCTGGTTTTTTAATATGGGAGCCAATGAGGCTGTTGGTGCGTGTTGGTGGCACATATGTGCGTCCTACGCCCAAACTATAACTCTGACAGCAATTTTTTTTCTCTCCCTCTACACTCTGGCGATGATGTCACACACTGTGACACGATCATTCCGTGCAATACACACCCATTATAATCTCAGAATTTCTCCAAAAATGATGTCATTGAACAGGGATTGATAAAAAACTATATGACCTATCGAAGCGTGGATTAACACACCGATACACAAGACTTGTGTCTACTGTTTAAAGTTTAAATGGAGTCTCTAGGTGAAATTATGCCGGAGAAGTAGACGTTTGAAAATCTCCAATTATTGTTCTTTTTCGCTCATTTTTTTTCGCCCGTCCCATTCACTTCAATGCAAAATTTTGGGCAGTTTTTCAAGACTTACGTTGCGAAAAATTTGTATTCCGTAGAGAAAAGTAATAGCACACCGATCCCGATCAAACCACACGTTTTGATATATAATTTGTCCTGCAACTCTTCAAGTTGTAGGACTAGTAGCGGGACGAAATTGCGTCCGGAAGAGGAAAAAGAAAAAATCCACAGTGGATATAACCCACAGCTATTGCTGTATGGGACCAGTGCTCGGTGCGATTGCCCCGTGGCCCTAATAAAGATACAAACCCGGGGCAGGGGAGGTAATATTTCGAGAAAAAAGTTGCAAATTTACTAGATTAAAGTGGCAAATCTACAAGAAAAAAGTCGCAGATTTACGAGAAAAAAGTGAAAAAAAAAAAACTTTTTTCTTGCAGATTCACCACTTTAAATCTCATAAATCTGCACATATTTTTCTCGTAGATTTACCACTTTAATCTGGTAAACTTTTTTCTCAAAAATTTTACCCCACTCCCCCAGCTCCGTATGTTTGGGTTTTTTTACACATTCTGGCAGTATGTAATATCCTCCAATATTCTCTAGGGTTGAAATTTGGATTTTACAAGTATTTCAATGAGTGCCCTATTAAGGGTTAAATAAATCATCAAGGAGGTTAAAATAAGAGGATCAAGATTTGATTTATAACTGAACCCAAAATAACCAAATGGCCAGAGTGACTAATGTGACCTCCAACTGAAGTGAAAAGTCACTTAATGTAGCTCACTCATATTCATAAACAATGAGGAACGGAGGTCCAACATCATCTAGAATAAAATAAATGAAGAGACTGAAGTGAATACAAACAAACGTTAACACATTTAATCCCAATCCCAGACATGAAAATATCCAAATCATGTGTCAGTAGTACTCCTTTGAAATAATCAACCATTAGTTTAAAAGACTTTCATGGAAAAATTGGTTAAAAAAAAGTGTGTTTTATGTTGGGTCACAATAGTGACTGATGGGATAAGATATTGTATCTACCATTTACCCATCAGGCTGTCTCATTCTAACAGAGTTACTAGACTAAATTAATTTCCCCTCAGGGATAAATAAAGTAATTTAGATTTAAAAAAAATTGATTTATAGACTACATTAACATATTTATCCTATGCAGTCATAAAAAATATTATATTTCCCTTTCCAGTTATTAACAAATGTAGAATTCTGTTACTGGTAGTCTCCAACATTGCCACTAGAATAACATTCTACATTATCAAATATACAACTACACCAATATGAATACTGAGAGGACAATACATAGAGCAAACAAACAAAAGCAGTTATCGGTCTAACTCAACATTGTTACTTTATTGTAAGACATAACATGTTTACTTTTGTACATTTCCCATGTGATGGGAGGAGGAGAACATCCATTGGCTCAGGGCAGCTTTGTTTGACATATTCTGCAGGAATAGAGCCTTATAACTGAGAAATGTTTGGGATTAAATGGGTTAATGAGTGATATAAAAAGTAAGAAGGAGAAATGAATGACAGACTGTGTTACATTCATTAACCCATAAGAACCCATACCAGTTATCCTTAAAGGAAAATTATGGGGTTACACAAAGACCTAGTGGACCACATAGAACACATTTATGATGTTTTTAAATAATAAAATACTACCTCGAAATGTCAAAGATCTGTGATGTGACATAAACGTTACATTGGGTGTTTATGGTATTTGTTTATATTTCTTATTTTAAAATTTAAAAAAAACTAGACACATTTTCTGCTCACAAAAACACAAATTTGCCTTTTTCTTTACATCAACAATTACTTATTTTTCAGATGTGTTTTTAAGTAACAAAATAATAATAAATCAATAATAAATAAAAACATCTCCATAACATATATCAAAATTATGACTTTAATTTGCTCAGGATATATGGTCAGAACAGGTTAACTGCAATACAGGACACACTATTAACAGAGTAGAATTGTAAATGGGTTTAAATTTAGCCTCGTTACAAAAATAATCTTTTTGAAATTAGCTACTTTTTCACACTTCTGTTTCCAGTCACACACATATTTTTGGAGAAGTCACTTCTTGTCAAAGTCACATGACCACCACACCAGGGTGTTGAGTATGTGTCTCTTAGGGATTTAAAGAGTTAATGTGAAGCATAAAGCTGAATATGGGAGATTCTAGAAGATTTAAAGTGTTTGTTACACGGGTGTCACCATAGGTTCTTATGGGTTAAATACTGATCAAATAATACTTAGGCTGCTGAAACAA
Source organism: Centropristis striata (assembly GCF_030273125.1). Lineage (NCBI taxonomy): Eukaryota > Metazoa > Chordata > Actinopteri > Perciformes > Serranidae > Centropristis > Centropristis striata. The sequence continues at coordinate 4,190,326 of NC_081524.1, read as the reverse complement.
CAGATAAAAAGATAACACAAACTTCAAAAGGATGTGGTCAGAAAAAAAAAGAAAAAAAAAAAAGATGATAGTTGCAGCTGCCCACGCAGCAAACTGCTTTATAAAAGAGTCTAGCTGAGTCCCCCAAGAAGACGAGTCGGTTGTCTTCTGGCATCATGGACGCTCTGCACAGATCTCTGCTGCTTCACCTGCTGACATGTCTCGGACAACACGGTTAGAAACTGATTATTATCCTCAAAACGCTTAATTGCACTTAATAATAATAATAATAATATCATTGTTAGTATTATTGTTACTCATGCATGCTCTTTTTTATTATAGTATATATTTATTTTTTATTTTATTTTATTTTTATTTTTTAAATGTTTTTTTTATTTTAAAAAAATTATCTTCTGTTTTTATTTTAGTAGTACCGCTTTCTCTGCCTAATAATGATACATAATATTTATTATCATATATTAATACTTAACTGCAAGATCTATAACAGAAACACACACACACACGCACACACACAGGGGTACCATTATTGTCCTTGTTTAATATTCATGTCACTGTATTGTATTATTGCACAATAAAAAAATGAAAATAATAATTTTCTATCTTTGCAGCATATGCGGTCATAAATGGACAAAAGGCTGCGGAGGGGTCGATGCGTTATATGGTCTCAGTGCAGAACAGAACAAATCATCATTTTTGTGGAGGATTCCTGATCAGTGAAGACTTTGTTGTTACTGCTGCACACTGTGACGACACGTGAGTTACTTTTCCTCTTGACAATGTTTAATTCATGTAATTGTAATATGTCAATGTAAAAAATATATTAAGATTTAATATAATTGTTTTTTTCATTATTGCTGTCAAAACTGTGGAAAATGTACTGACAAAGTCTCAATGATCTCTCATTCAGGAGTCTTACACATGTTGTTGTCGGCACCAACGATCTCAAGAAGGCTGATGGACAAAAAATATCTATTAAAGAGAAACACAAGAACCCATCTTACACGACTGTGGGAAAAGGTTATGACATCATGCTCCTCAAAGTAAGTACTAATTCTCATCATTATTGGAGGTCATATTATTTATTTTTCTCATATTTCATATTTTACCAGCTCCATATTCCAGTGATTAATACATTAAATAAAATGTCATATATAAAAGTTAAAATTAGACATTGTAATTCTTGATTTATTATTTTGTGTGCTTTATTTGTCATATTCCAGTGATTAACCCTTTGGAGTTTGGGGCTATTTTGTTGTTTTTTGACTCCTTTTCATTCTGCCTGTATATAAACCACTTAAAAAGTGTTCACCACGCCATGTTGGTGTTGTTTTCAGCACAACCTCACTTATATGACCTGATTATTATTTTTTTCAATTTGACTAACTGGATCAACATCAACACAAAAAAAACATACAAAAACACACACACACAAAATTACAAAAACACATAAAAAATAAAAAAAAACACACATAAAAATACACTTTAAACACACAAAGACGCACCGAAAACACACACTTTTTTTTTCTTCAAAAAACACACAGAAAAACCACAGAAAAAAACACATACAAAAATTGAAAAAAATCACACAAAAAACATTAAAGACAAAATATTGCATTAAAAATGCTGGATGCAAACTGCAAAATTTGAAAAACCTGCAAAAACTTACACTTGGTCGAGGTGGTTTTTTTTTACTTACTAAATTGGACGTGGAAACTTCTAAAAAATCTGACAGCAGGGCTCGATGCTGCTTCATTTTTATGTTGGAACATCATGAAGAAGTCTTGCTCTGATGCTTTCGTGGACTCCAGAGGGTTAATAACGTAAATAAAAATGTCATATATAAAAGTTAAAATTAGACATTGTAATTCTTGATTTGTTATTTTGTGTGTTTTAGTTGTCAAAGAAGGCTGAACTGGACAACAGCATAACAACAATTCCACTTCCAAGACCTACAGAAAACATAAGAGATGGCACACAGTGCCGTGTAGCTGGGTGGGGTAGCACACGTACTGGTGGTGCAGCTGTTGATGAGCTGAGAGTGGTGGACGTGTCTATCATTAAAGAACGAGTCTGTGAGAAGTTGTGGGGCAATAATCTTCCTGCCCATGTCATCTGTGCAGGTGGAAAAGAAACAAAAAAAGGATTCTGTCAGGTATGTTTTCTTTCAGTTTACAGAAACAATCCAACTGGTGTCTAAATGCTTCACACATCTTAAATCAATGATGAATAAACAAACAGCTTCTTCCTCTTCACAGGGTGATGCTGGTGGTCCTCTGGTCTGCAACGGGAAGGCTGTTGGTGTCGCGTCTTTCAACCAAAGGGGAAACTGTAACTACCCAGATATACCAAATGTCTATACTGACATATCTAAATACATTCCCTGGATCAAAGGCGTCATTCAATCTGAGCACTGGACTTGTCGGCAGCACAAACCTTGTGAGCAAGAATCCTGCACAAAGTTTTGCTACATCAAACAGTGATTGTAATTTGGGATTTTTGTTAATTACTCTTTTAACCCTTAATAGGGCACTCGTTGAAATACTTGCAAATTCCAAATTTCAACCCTAGAGAATATTGGAGGATATTACATACAGCCAGAATGTGTATAAAAAAAAACATACGGACCCGGGGCAGGGGGTTCATATTTTGAGAAATAAATTTACAAGATTAAAGCAAAATCTATGAGAAAAAAATGCGAAATGAGATTTATTAGATTTAAAGTGGTGAATCTGCGAAAAAAAAAGTTGTTTTTTTTCCACTTTTTTCTTGTAAATCTGCGACTTTTTCGCACAGATTTGCCACTTTAAATCTCTTAAATCTGCAACTTTTTTTCTTGTAGATTTGGCACTTTAATTTGCAACTTTTTTCTCGAAATATTACCTCCCCTAAATCATTGAAGAATAACATGACTGTTTTTTTGCAGATCTTTTTTCCAAATTTTTCATTTTACATTGGAGGTCCAGGTCAATAAAGTGAATATTATTATATTATTATCATACTGATTGATCAGATGTCATGGTGTCTGATCTTTGCTGATTAGCTGGAAGAAATCCATGTGGTTCTACGACCAAACAGAGAGACATGGGGACCCAGTTGTGTCTGTTAAGTGTTTGCTCTTTAACTGAAATGCAAAATAAAATAAAAAGACATCACAAATATTGTTTTTGCTTTCTTCTATCACAAGACACAAATGGAGTTTACATCACTTTTAACAATGCAACATAAAATCTTTCTCCAGGAACATAGGTGTTGGTAGATATTCATTAATTTTATATTCTTTCATCCAGTGTGTTAAAAACTTAAATGGAAAGTTAAAATGTAAATCAATCTTAATGAAAAACAAAGTGAGTTAAACTATTTAATAGCAATAATCACAACCTAAGCATAAACTATGAATGTTTATTTAAATATTTATTTATGAGGCTGGAAACTTTAGTTACTGTGGTGCAACTAGTTTGTCAAACAGTTCAAAGAATTGTTTGTGTGTTGTCACGTAGATTCACCCATGAAAGCCTTGGTGTTGTGTCTGTGTTATAAAATTCATAAAGTTGATCAAATATTGAATATTTACCAAACATGGCCATTAGTGTGTAAAAACAAACATTATCATTTGGTTTCTTTAGATAACATACTTCACTGATATATACATAAAACGGCTTATTAATCATGAAAACAAATGCAAAGATTATTTCCTAGACGAGCTCAACAGTGTTACTAAAATCTTATAATGTAAGATGTACAAGTAGTACTTTTATAACATTTAGTAGAGTTTTACCGGTGAATTGAAAAAGCTACATTCAATCCAACATAACTGATAAAGTCAGTTGCATGTCAGAGTAAAATTATTCTGTCTGCATGTTGCATAACAAAAAAACACACAAACCTGATGTCACATGATAAGAGGAGCACTTTGCAAGATTTAAATCTAAGACCAAACACTAAGCTCAATCCATAACTTTATCACACACACACACACACACACATAAACACACACACACACACACAGACACGCAGTGGATAAGGTGGGTGACCTTTGACCTTTTTTCAGCTTCAGGTTCAATAAATATTTAAATAAACATTCATAGTTTATGCTTAGGTTGTGATTATTGCTGTTAAATGGTTTAACTAACTTTGTTTTTCATTAAGATTAATTTACATTTTAACTTTTCATTGAAGTTTTTAACACACTGGATGAAAGAATATAAAATTAACTCTATGGAGTCTTATAGGGCTATTTTGTGCATTTTTGAATCCTTTTCAGGTCATTTTGTGTCTTTTTTTGGTCATTTTGTGTCTGTTGTGTCTTTTTTTAGTTATTTTGTGTCTTTTTTTATCATTTTGTGTCTTTTTTGTCATTTTGTGTCTTTTTTTTGGGCATTTTGTGTCTTTTTTTGTCAATTTGTGTCTGTTGTGTCTTTTTTTTTAGTTATTTTGTGTCTTTTTTGTCATTTTGTGTCTTTCTTGGTCATTTGTGTCTTTTTTGTGTCTGTGGTTGTGTCTTTTTTAGTTATTTTGTGTCTTTTTTTGGTCATTTTGTGTCTGTTGTTTCTTTTTTTAGTTATTTTGTGTCTTTTTTGTCATTTTGTGTCTTTCTTGGTCATTTGAGTCTTTTTTAGTTATTTTGTGTCTTTTTTTGGTCATTTTGTGTCTTTTTTGTCATTTTGTGTCTTCTGTGGGGGGTTTTTTGGTTATTCTGTCTTCTCATTTTGTGTCTTTTTTGGTCATTTTGTGTCTTTTTTTAGTAATTTTGTGTCTTTTTGTGTCTTTTTTTGTCTGCTTTGCTTTGACTGGATGTGATGAAGAAGCCATGCTTTGGCTCTTTTGGAGACTCCAGAGGGTTAATGAATATCTACCAACACAAGCCAGTTAAAGTAGCTCTACCTCATCCTGCATCAAATTGACCCTGAGACATTTTGTGGCTTTGTTCCTGGAGAAAGAATTTATGTTGCATTGTTAAAAGTGATGTAAACTCCATTTGTGTCTTCTGATAGAAGAAAGCAAAAACAACATACACAACTCCCACAAGTATGCTGAAGCAAAGCTTTGTGTGAGATTATTACATTCAACAATCCTTTTCCTTGGGAGCCTGTTAGCTACATTTATGTAGTTACTTTTATTTTGAATTTTGGTCACATTAACAGCTGTGAGAGCATGGATGAAGCTCTGTAGCTTCTGTGGTTCATTTAGATTGTTGCAGATTTCAAAGACATGATGTCGTGTGTTGTGCCAAGTATTTCTGCACCAAATCAACCACACATCACTGGAAAAAGCTGCTTCTTATCAAATATCTTATCCTCTTTGCACGAATGCCAACTTTAAGATGATAAGATGCTATTGAATTAAAAAAAAAACCCACACACATTAAGTTTCTCATGCATTAGAATGTTTTATTTTTACCTGTTGTGTTTGTATATTTAGGCATACTGTGGTCCCTAAACAGACTTGGAATTGCATACATTGCATTTAAATATGAAAATGAAGACTCTTGTGGATTAAATGATGCTAATCTTATTCATGTGTGAAGTGTTTTAACAATGTTTTAGCTAACGGTCCCTCAACCAGAGCAGGTCTAAAGAGCAGATAATCATGCTGCTGTCTGAAGGCTTTAGTTCTGTGCTTTAGTTCTACTCAACACTAACTGCTACAAGGTGAACCCGGAGCCTTTGGGCCCCCTGAGGGTTGAGGGGCCGCAGGGCAGGTACAGGTTGCAATTCATCTTTGGAGAAAATTATTGTTTTTTTTTTTGTTTTTTTACAAAAACACATTAACTTATTTGAATCTTAGGGTAGAAACAAATGACCAATGTGGTGGTATGGTATGGAATGAGAAAAAGATGCTTTACCCTTTATCAGGTGAAGAACTATATTTGGTAACTTCAGTGGAGATCAAACCGGGTCCCCATGTCTCTCTGTTTGGTCGTAGAACCACATGGATTTATTCCAGCTAATCAGCAAAGATCAGGCTACGTCACAGACAGAGACACCATGACATCTGACCAATCACTATGATAATAATATAACGAGAAAATTTCCTCTGGGGAAATTCTGAAAGGGCCACGGGGGCTACTGCCGGTGTGTGTACACTATGATGAGATTCTTCAGAGATTTCAAACAATTAATACTAGTAATGTTATGATACTATATTATATACAAGGAGCACACCTACCCATACCCTTTAATCTCAAAATGTGTGTGTGTGTGTGTGTGCGCGCGCGCGCGTGTGTATGTGTGTGTGTTTGAAACATGTGTATCTGGAGGAGTGTGTGCGCTTACGCGTATGTGTGTGTGTGTGTGTATATGTAACTGTAATCACTTCAAAGGCAATCAGAGCAATCAACAGAATTAACTGCCACCAACTGCCAAAGTTGTGACAGCAGCCAGAGGTGGACAGACTGGAATTTCTGGCCTCGAACAGAAAGCATTTTTGGCAAAACCATAATACCTATCATTGATCCGACTTCACTTTGAGCATCCTGAGTTCTTCCCGAACGTCTACATATGTTTGTTCTTTTAAGAAAAATGAAAAAATAGCTTTGTTAGAGTGATCTAAAAAACTGTTACATCTCCCTTTTTCAGAAATCTTCCTGGGTTTTTAATATGGGAGCCAATGAGGCTGTTGGTGCGTGTTGGTGGCACATATGTGCGTCCTACGCCCAAACTATAACTCTGACAGCAATTTTTTTTCTCTCCCTCTACACTCTGGCGATGATGTCACACACTGTGACACGATCATTCCGTGCAATACACACCCATTATAATCTCAGAATTTCTCCAAAAATGATCATGGTCATTGAACAGGGATTGATAAAAAACTATATGACCTATCGAAGCGTGGATTAACACACCAATACACAAGACTTGTGTCTACTGTTTAAAGTTTAAATGGAGTCTCTAGGTGAAATTATGCCGGAGAAGTAGACGTTTGAAAATCTCCAATTATTCTTTTTCGCTCATTTTTTTTCGCCCGTCCCATTCACTTCAATGCAAAATTTTGGGCAGTTTTTCAAGACTTACGTTGCGAAACATTTGTATTCCGTAGAGAAAAGTAATAGCACACCGATCCCGATCAAACCACACGTTTTGATATATAATTTGTCCTGCAACTCTTCAAGTTGTAGGACTAGTAGCGGGACGAAATTGCGTCCGGAAGAGGAAAAAGAAAAAATCCACAGTGGATATAACCCACAGCTATTGCTGTATGGGACCAGTGCTCGGTGCGATTGCCCCGTGGCCCTAATGAAGATACAAACCCGGGGGAGGGGAGGTACGTAATATTTTGAGATAAAAGTTGCAAATTTACTAGATTAAAGTGGCAAATCTACAAGAAAAAAAGTCGCAGATTTACGAGAAAAAAGTGAAAAAAAGCAACTTTTTTCTTGCAGATTCACCACTTTAAATCTCATAAATCTGCACATCTTTTTCTCGTAGATTTACCACTTTAATCTGGTAAACTTTTTTCTCAAAAATATTACTCCCCCAGGTCCGTATGTTTGTTTGTTTTTACACATTCTGTCATTATGTAATATCCTCCAATATTCTCTAAGGTTGAAATTTTGATTTTACAAATATTTCAATAAGTGCCCTATTAAGGGTTAAATAAATCATCAAGGAGGTTAAAATAAGAGGATCAAGATTTGATTTATAACTGAACCCAAAATAACCAAATGGCCAGAGTGACTAATGTGACCTCCAACTGAAGTGAAAAGTCACTTAATGTAGCTCACTCATATTCATAAACAACGAGGAACGGAGGTCCAACATCATCTAGAATAAAATAAATGAAGAGACTGAAGTGAATACAAACACAAACGTTAACACATTTAATCCCAATCCCAGACATGAAAATATCCAAATCATGTGTCAGTAGTACTCCTTTGAAATAATCAACCATTAGTTTAAAAGACTTTCATGGAAAAATTGGTTAAAAAAAAGTGTGTTTTATGTTGGGTCACAATAGTGACTGATGGGATAAGATATTGTATCTACCATTTACCCATCAGGCTGTCTCATTCTAACAGAGTTACTAGACTAAATTAATTTCCCCTCAGGGATAAATAAAGTAATTTAGATTTTAAAAAATTTGATTTATAGACTACATTAACATATTTCTCCTATGCAGTTATAAAAAAATATTATATTTCCCTTTCCAGTTATTAACAAATGTAGAATTCTACTGCTGGTAGTCTCCAACATTGCCACTAGAATAACATTCTACATTATCAAATATACAACTATACTAATATGAATACTGAGAGGACAATACATAGAGCAAACAAACAAAAAAAGCAGTTATCGGTCTAACTCAACATTGTTACTTTATTGTAAGACATAACATTTTTACTTTTGGACATTTCCCATGTGATGGGAGGAGGAGAACATCCATTGGCTCAGGGCAGCTTTGTTTGACATATTCTGCAGGAATAGAGCCTTATAACTGAGAAATATTTGGGATTAAATGGGTTAATGAGTGATATAAAAAGTAAGAAGGAGAAATGAATGACAGACTGTGTTACATTCATTAACCCATAAGAACCCATACCAGTTATCCTTAAAGGAAAATTATGGGGTTACACAAAGACCTAGTGGACCACATAGAACACATTTATGATGTTTTTAAATAATAAAATACTACCTCGAAATGTCAAAGATCTGTGATGTGACATAAACGTTACATTGGGTGTTTATGGTATTTGTTTATATTTCTTATTTTAAAATTTTAAAAAAACTAGACACATTTTCTGCTCACAAAAACACAAATTTGCCTTTTTCTTTACATCAACACCTAATTATTTTTAACAAGTAACAACAAGTAACAAAATAATAATAAATCAATAATAAATAAAAACATCTCCATAACATATATCAAAATTATGACTTTAATTTGCTCAGAATATATGGTCAGAACAGGTTAACCGCAATACAGGACACACTATTAACAGAGTAGAATTGTTAAATGGGTTTAAACTTAGCCTCGTTACAAAAATAATCTTTTAGAATTAGCTACTTTTTCACATTTCTGTTTCCAGTCACACATATTTTGGAGAAGTCACTTCTTGTCAAAGTCACATGACCACCACACCAGAGTGTTGAGAATACGTCACTTAGGGATTTAAAGAGTTAATGTGAAGCATAAAGCTGAATATGGGAGATTCTAGAAGATTTAAAGTGTTTGTTACACGGGTGTCACCATAGGTTCTTATGGGTTAAATACTGATCAAATAATTCATAGGCTGCTGAAACAACAGATAAAAAGATAACACAAACTTCAAAAGGATGTGGTCAAGACAAAAAAGAAAAGAAAAAAAGATGATAGTTGCAGCTGCCCACGCAGCAAACTGCTTTATAAAAGAGTCTAGCTGAGTCCCCCAAGAAGACGAGTCGGTTGTCTTCTGGCATCATGGACGCTCTGCACAGATCTCTGCTGCTTCACCTGCCGACATGTCTCGGACAACACGGTTAGAAACTGATTATTATCCTCAAAACGCTTAATTGCACTTAATAATAATAATAATAATATCATTGTTAGTATTATTGTTACTCATGCATGCTCTTTTTTATTATAGTATATATTTATTTTTTATTTTATTTTATTTTTATTTTTTTAATGTTTTTTTTATTTTAAAAAAATTATCTTCTGTTTTTATTTTAGTAGTACCGCTTTCTCTGCCTAATAATGATACATAATATTTATTATCATATATTAATACTTAACTGCAAGATCTATAACAGAAACACACACACACACGCACACACACAGGGGTACCATTATTGTCCTTGTTTAATATTCATGTCACTGTATTGTATT